>NW_026652281.1:85885156-86001250 GCF_009828535.3 Hylobates moloch
TGTTGCCCAGGCTGGAGTGCAATGGTGTGGTCTCGGCTTACTGCAACCTCTGCTTCCTGGGTTCAAGTGATCCTCCTACCTCAGCCTCCTAGGTAGCTGGGACTACAGGCATATGTTCCCATGCCTGGCTAAGATTTGTTTTTTTTTTTTTTTTTTACTTTTTTTTGGTAGAAACTGTGTCTCCCTGAATTGCCCAGGCTAGTCTCGAACTCCTGAGCTCAGTTGATCCTCCTGCCTCGGCCTAACACAGTGCTAGGAGGACAGGCGTGTGCCACTGTGCCCAGCCTGAAGACTCAATATTAGTGGTGCCTTGATAGCTGATGGAATAGGAAGGGCCTCCAGAGACTGAGCTGCCAATTCCCCTCCCAACTCTGTTTTCACAGATGAGGTCCCATAGCTCAATTGACCTCCTTATCAAGGGACCAGAAACAGCTCCTGCTTATTCCTGTGTAGTGGGTTTCAGTGCCTTGCTAGCCCATAGAATTCAAACAATACATTTGCCTTCTTCTGCAAGAACTGGGAGCCACCTCACTCTCTTGACAATGCAAAGGCTGCCTCTCACAGTCCCTGGCTATTCATTCATTTCTTGAGTGCAGCCCCTGTGTGGCCCTGTGTGCCATGTGGTGCCCTCTTCCTCTGGGCTCTGTGTCTATATGACTAACAAACTACTGCGGGTCATCTATCTAGAGTTGGGTGTTGTGCGTTCAGCCTTGCCCATATCCCTAGGATGGGGATTCCTCCAGCACCAATGAGGTAAACAGGAGGCTTAGAACAAATGAAACTTTCTCCTGAACTCTTCCATAAATCAGTCATCTGGGATGATTTTCAAAAGAGAATTTCCTAGGGCTTTACACCCAAGAGATTCAGCTGGTCTGGGTTGGAGCCTAGGAATCTGCATTTAATGAGCTCAGGAGAGTCTCACTTAGGCATGGAGGGCCCATGAGTTCCACATCCCCTCCTTGCAGTCTGAGTGTGGATGAAGAGGCTTGAGCTATCCTGTCCACCAGGGAAGGGCAGGAAATACCACATTCCACTCCCCTTGAGTGACCTCCTCTGTTTTCCTGCTGAACTCCACCCTTGTACCTATAAACACAAATACAGGCTCACCACCCCCATTAACCTTGGTTCTGAGGACCAGGGATGGTAGTAGTGGAGCATTCATGAGCTTGTCCATTTCAAACTATCCTGGAAGGTTGAGTCATGGGATTCCACTGAGCATGGAGCTCGAGGAGCTGCATGAGAGGATGGGAGTGGGAGTGTAGGGAGGTGTGAAACACGACTGAGTTTGAAGTGTTCACTTTTTTTTTTGAAGCTCAGAAGGTACCTTGCCTGGCAGGGCCATGTGAGAAGCAGAACACTTCTCTTTCTAGGTCTCTATTAGTAGGTTGAGTCTGAGTTTATAGGGAGTCAGAGAAGAATTCAATATACCTTAGTGACTGGGCCTGTATATGCATTTGCTCATTCACTTCTCATATATTTATGATGTCTTTCTGTTTTCCAGGGAAGCAGATGTATCAGGTGTTGGGTAAACAGTGGTGAATAAGGCTAGGCATGGTGGCTCACATCTGTAGCCCTAATGCTTTGGGAAGCTGAGGTGGGAGGATTGCTTACCCCAGGGACTTGAGAACAGCCTGGTCAACATAGTGAGACCCTGTCTCTCAAAAATATAAAATTGTACCTGGGCATGGTGGTGTGTGCCTATAGTCTCAGCTACTTGGGAGGCCGAGGCAGGAGGATCATTTGAGCCCAGGAGTTGGAGGCTGCAGTGAGCCATGATTGCACCACTGTGCTTCAGCCTGGGAGACAGACCAAGACCCTGTCTCTAAAAAAGCACACACACAAAAACAGCGGTGACTAAAACAGACATGGACTTTGCTCTGATGGGGCTTACAGATTGGTGGAAGAAGACATCAAACAGAAACAAATGGAACATACTGTTGACTGATCCACGTGCTGTGAAGGAAAAGGTGCTATGAGTGTACGAAGTCTTATTACTTAGGATTCTTTCATTTACTTGCAGCAGAAACTCAACTCAGAATAGTCCAAGTAGAGAAGATGAACTGGCTCAGGTAACTGGGAAGACTAGTGGTGGCTCCAGGGAGTCACCCTCCATTTCGCTGCCTTTCCTCTGTCAGCCTTCTCCTCTCAGGCTTTTCCCCGACACCAAGGTTTCTAGCAGGGCTATGGATATGTTCTTAGCATGTGAGCCAAGGAGAAGTAGAGAACTTAGCTCTGTGAAAATCCCTTTGTGAAAATCCCAGGAGAGGACTTTGGCCATTAAGCAGTCACTCACCCAATCTGTGACCAAGGGGTGTGGGTAGAGAAAACTGAGATTCAAAGCCCCACCTCAGACACAGGGACTGGGGAAGAGAGACGTCTTCAGAGATAGGGTGGTGGAAGGTGGGGAGAAGCAGTGCTTCAGACCAATAAAGACGGTATTTTCCACACAGAGGAATCTCATTTGGATTTGGGTTGTTGGTCTGGGAAAAGCCTCTCATAGGAAGTGCTATTCAGATAGAGTTTTTCCCCACTACTTCTGAGGAGGCATAGACACATTAGAGCTGTGAACAAGAGAGGGGACAGCACATATGAACACGTCTCTAATATCTGCAAATCTTTCAGGGAAAGGGATGTGCAAACAGGGTTTCTAAATAACAACATGTCCAGTCAACAGCTGTTGAGCTACTCAAGGGAAACTCACCTTGAGTGGAGTGGGTTCCTCCTTCCCCAGAGAGGCAAGTGTCCTCTGTGACTGCTTCCGATGGCAGCAACTTCAACACCACATGGGGACTGGAGCTGGCACGCCTCCATCTTGGATTCATTCTTGCTTTAACATTTAAAAAAATTTAACTTTTATTAAAAAGTGTAAAGGAAATATACATATACAATGTTTATCTCAGAAATAAATTAGGAAAAAATTAGATAAGTAAAAAACAAAACAAAAATTACTCTAAATCTCACTTTCCACTGGGAACATTTTAACATATAGCCTTCTATTTCTTTTTACTTTCTTCTCCTCACCTCTCCTCTCTTCTCTTCTTCTTTCTTTCATTTTCTCTATCACCATATACACACACACCAATGTATACCTATACACATGCATGTATATACATATATATTTGAGTACACATAAATACATATAAAATGGACTTATAAATTGTTCTGAAATCTGAGTGACATTTTATATAAATAAGTATAGCATTATAGCATCTTTTAAAATGTCTCCATAAGCTTATGAGAAATAGTCGCCTGTGGCTTTATGCTCTTGTAATACCTTCGTTAAGTTATGATATTACAGTTATACCAGCCTCACGAACTGAGTTGGGGAATAGTATCTCCTCCTTTATTTCCTGAGAGACTTTATGTAGGATTGGTTGAATTTCTTCCTTAAAAGTTTGATAAAATTGGCCAGGCATGGTGGCTCACACCTGTAATCCCAGCACTTTGGGAAGCCAAGGCGGGTAGATCACGAGGTCAGGAGATCGAGACTATCCTGGCTAACACGGTAAAAGCCCGTCTCCACTAAAAATACAAAAAATTAGCCAGACGTGGTGGCGGGCACCTGTAGTCTCAACTACTCGGGAGGCTGAGGCAGGAGAATGGCGTGAACCCGGGAGGCAGAGTTTGCAGTGAGCTGAGATTTTGCCACTGCACTCCAGCCTGGGTGACAGAGCGAGACTCCATCTCAAAAATAATAATAAATAAATAAATAAATAAATAAATAAATAAATAAATAAATAAAAAGTTTGATAAAATTTACCAGTGAAGCTATCTGGGCTTGGATTTTTCTTTGTGGGAAAGTATTAGAATTCAATTTCTTTAATAGATATAAGATTACTCTGATTTTCTATTTCTTTTCCTGTGAATTTTGGTAATTTTTGTCTTTGAAGGAATTTGTCCATTTCATCTATGCTTTTGAATGTATCAGCATAAAGTTGTCTACAATATTTTCTCTTGTTATGCCTTTAATTTCCATAGGGTCTATAGCAGTGTCTCTTCTGTCATGCTTGGTTGGTTGGATGTCTACCTCCACCCTACTCTCCCTAATCTCTCTCCCTATTAGTCTACCTATAGGTTTATCAATTGTATTTGTCTTTCCAAATAACTGGCTGTTGGTTTTCTTGATTTTAAAATCTTTCTTCTTTTCTAATATAAACATTTAAAAGTATAAATTTCCTTCTAAACCCTACTATAGCTGCATCACACAAATTTTGATATGTTGTGCTTTTTTATTATAATTTAGTTTAAACACACCTTCTGATTTTCCTTGTGACTTTTTTATTTGTAGGTGCTTTAGAAGTACTTTGTTTAGTTTCCAAATATTTGGCCATTTTCCAAATATTTACTTGTTAATGATGTTTAATTTCATTTCATGTGGTCAAAGTACAGACACTATGATTTAATCAATTTGAATTTATGGAGAATCTTCTTTCTAATGGCCCTTAATATGCTCTATCTTGGTAAATGTTTAAAATAAGGTTCCCAGCACTTTGCGAGGCTGAGGCAGGTGGATTACTTGAGGCCAGGAGTTCGAAACCAACCTGGCTAACATGGTGAAACCCCATCTCTACTTAAAATACAAAAAATTAGCCAGGTGTGGTGGTACGTACCTGTAATCTCAGCTACTCAGGAGGCGGAGGCAGGAGAATCCCTTGAACCCGGGAGGTGGAGGTTGCAGTGAACCAAGATAGCACTACCACACTCCAGCCTGGGCAACAGAGTGCAACTCTGTCAGAAAAAAAAAATAATAAGGTAATGTGGATTCTGTGAGTCTTGGTTGTAGTGTTCTATAAATGTGGGCCAGTCGAGTTGGTTGAGAGTATTCTTCAAGTGTTTTGTATCTTTACAGATGTCTATTTCTTCTATCAATTACTGAGAAAGAAGTGTTAAAATTTCCAGCTATAATTGTGGATTTGTCTTTTTCACCTTTTGTTTCTGTCAGTTTTTGCTTCATAGATTTGAAATTCTGTTATTGGGTACAACTGCATTTAGGGCAGTTATGGGGGGGCATTGATTGCTATGATCATGAAACAAACCTTTTGAGGCAATGGAAATGTTTCATATCTTGATAGGGGTGGAGTACAGATCTACGCACAGTGTGTGCCTTTGTCAGCACTCATAGAACAGGTGGCCATGGGGTGGGAGCAGCCACTGTGTGACAGAGGAGCAGTAGGAAGCCTCTGAGGCTGAAGTGCAGTGAGGGAGGAAAAGACCAGAGAAAAGCTGCTAACGACGCTATCCCTTGTAGGCCAGAGTGAGGAGTTGGAGTCTGTGGTGCTCTCATGGGAACTCTGGAGGGAGAGATGAGGCAGGACACTCATGTGTCCAATGGACCAGACTGACTGTCGTGTTTTCACTGCTTCTTCTAATGTCTTTTTGTCATATTCTTAACAACTGGCTATGCCAATCCAACACCTTAGAAATCATTAAAAATGCACCACTAATGGATACTGTTCCCAGGAGCAGCCTTTCTCCTGGTCTCTCTTCTCCCCTTCCCATCCACGCTATGGCCCAGAGGCAGGGCCATGGTGGTCATGGCCAGGACTATCTTGGGAGCCTTTCTGAGGATGCAGGAATCAGACTCCCTTCTCAGCAGGCAGCTGTTCACTGAGCATCTCCCCTGTGTGCAGCACCGTGCCAGAGGCTGTGGGCAAACAAGAGTGGATGTTCAGGCCTCTGCCCACTTCCTAGAGGGAGCTTGGTCTAGTTATGGAGTTAAGACTTGCCTGAAATTGGCCCAGTGCAATGGCTCACACTTGTAATCCCAGCACTTTGGGAGGCCAAGGCAGGCAGGTCACCTGAGGTCAGGAGCTTGAGACCAGCCCAGCAAACATGGTGAAACCCCATCTCTACTAAAAATAGAAAAATTAACCAGGCATAGTGGTGCATGCCTTTAATCCCAGCTACTTGGGAGGCTGAGGCAGGAGAATTGCTTGAACCTGGGAAGTGGTAGTTGCGGTGAGCTGAAATCGAACTTTGCACTCCAACCTGGGTGACAGAGCCAGACCCTGTCTCAAAAAAAAAAAAAAAAGACTTACCTACTTGCCTAAAATCATTAATGAGTGGCATAGGCAAGATCAAAATTCACTAATAGATTTGATGGCTAAGGAGTACAGGAGTTCAGAGACCTGATGACAGAGCAGACTTGAGTTTTGGAGTTCCTGCAGAGACCTTGACAGAAGATCCCCAAATCCAGTTCAGTTCTACCAAACCTGCTGGGAGAAAACAGACACTCTGGAGTAAACCCAGTGTGGTAGCATCTACCTCACCTGGAGCTGTGCCTGCCCCACACACTCACACACACACCCTGCCTCTTTAATACCTGTGATCCTGGCAGACAGGATAAGTTCATAGCTGAACATTACTACTCTGACCTTTAATGTCTGCAGGTAAATAGCAGTGATCTGGGTATGGGCGAGGGAGCCCTCAGCTGGAATCACTCAGTTCCTAAGGACTGGCCCTGCAAGTGATGGCCTGATTTCAGTATGTTCAGAAAGCCCTTCTCTGAAGTAACCAACCAGCCAGTAAGCCAATCAGCATTTATTGAGCACCTGCTGCTTGCTTGGTGACACAGGCCTGATGTGTATCTTCAAAGAGCTCACAGCCTACTAGGAAGGGCAGCATGCACAGGGAACAATTACGAGGTGACAGCGGGATGGTGAAGAGTGTGGCTCCAGACCCAGGAAGTCCTGAGTCAGACCTTCCATCTCCACCATTTACTTATGAGTTCTGGAAACCAGAAGTTCCCCTTTCTGCTTTAGATACTCATCTATAAAACAAGCATAATCATAAAATCTTTCTTTCTTTCTTTCTTTCTTTCTTTCTTTCTTTCTTTCTTTCTTTCTTTCTTTCTTTCTTTTTTCTTTTCTTTTCTTTTTTTGAGATGGAATTTCACTCTTGATGCCCAGGCTGGAGTGCAGTGGCACAATCTCAGCTCACTGTAACCTCTGCCTCCCGGGTTCAAGTGATTCTCCTGCCTCAACCTCCCAAGTAGCTGGGATTACAGTCATGCACCACCATGACCAGCTAAGTTTGAATTCTTAGTAGAGATGGGGTTTCGCCATGTTGGCCAGGCTGGTCTCGAGCTCCTGACCTCAGGTGATCTGCCCGCTTAGGTCTCCCAAAGTGCCGGGATTATAAGTGTGAGCCACCGCACCCAGCCAAAATCTTTCTTTTGGGTTGCTGTGAGAAAGAAGCACAAGTTCTGGCAAATAGTATGCACTCCACAAATGTTAGCCTTTTACAAATATAACTGTCATCCATATTAACATACTTATTTAGATTGTCAATAATAATTGTGTTTCTTAGCATTTTTTAAAATAATATTGCTTGTAACTGTTATCCATATTTTCATGCTTATCTAGATTATCAATAATTATTTTATGTCATAGATTGGGTTAAGATGAAAATACTGATCTTGGCCAGGCGCGGTGGCTCATGCCTGTAATGCCAGCACTTTAGGAGGCCGAGGCGGGAGGATCACGAGGTCAGGAGATCGAGACCATCCTGGCTAACATGGTGAAACCCCGTCTCTACTAAAAATACAAAAAATTAGCCAGGCGTGGAGGCGGGTGCCTGTGGTTCCAGCTACTTGGGAGGCTGAGGCAGGAGAATGGTGTGAACCTGGGAGGCAGAGCTTGCAGTGAGCCGAGATCGGGCCACTGCACTTCAGCCTGGGCGACAGAGCAAGACTCCATCTCAAAAAAAAAAAAAAAAAAGAAAATATTGATCTGAAGTTACTTGCAAGTCCAGAGCTCTGTGTGCTGGAGCAACCAGAGGAGGCTTTACAGAAGAGGAGTGGCGTGAGCTGGCCCTGAAAGGTGGCCAGGGTTTGGATAATCAGAGCTGATATCGTTTGGATGTGTGTCCCCACCCAAATCTCATATTGAAATGTAATCCCCAGTGTTGGAGGTGGGGCCTGGTGAGAGGTGATCGGATCATGGGGTGGGGTGCATTTCTTATGAAAGGTTTAGCAACATCCCTCTTGGTGCTGTTGTGGCGACAGACAGTGAGTTCAGGTGAGATCTGGTTATTTAAGTGTGTGGCTCCTCCCCTCTGGCTCCTGCTTTCACCATGTGACCTACCTACTGCTCCTTTGCCTTCCGCTATGATTGTAAGATTCCTGGCCAGGCGCGGTGGCTCATGCCTGTAATCCCAGCACTTTGGGAGGCCGAGACAGGTGGATCACGAGGCCAGGAGATCGAGACTATCCTGGCTAACACGGTGAAACCCCCTCTCTACTAAAAAAGAATACAAAAAATTAGCCGGGCATAGTGGCGGACGCCTGTAGTAGCAGCTACTCAGGAGGCTGAGGCAGGAGAATGGGGTGAACCCGGGAGGCGGAGCTTGCAGTGAGCTGAGATCTCACCACTGCACTCCAGCCTGGGCGTCAAAGCGAGACTCCGTCTCAAAAAAAAAAAAAAAAAAGATTCCTGAGGTCTCCCCAGAAGCTGAGCAGATGCTAGCATCATCCTATACAGTCTGCAGAACTGTGAGCCAATTAGACCTCTTTTATTTGTAAATTACAAGGTCTCAGGTATTTCTTTATAGCACTTTGAGAACCAACTAATACAAGAGCCAAGAATGGGGGGGAGGTGTCCAGGTAGATTAGAGGGACAGCTAAGATCCTGGCAGGTACACTGTGAAGGGCCAACAGTGAGATAATAAATGATTTTGCTTAAAGCCACTATGTTTGAGGCAATTTGTTACACAACACGGCTGACTGCTGCATCAAGTCGAGGCACAGGAAACAAGTTACAGTTGGAGATCAGAATGTGATCTCCAGCCTTTCCATCCCTGGAGAAAGGAGAAACAGAAAAGTGGTAGCTACCCAGAAGACATCATGAGGACCCTCATTGTCACTGGGGAGAAGGGTTTGATCTGAGCAAGGTGTTCAGAATGAATGACTACCAGGTTGCCTGGCATTGAGATAGAGCACAAGTAGCTAGTTATGGGAGACATTCACTGTAAATGAGTTTTGCTTTGCTTTCAATGTTTGAAAGTTGTTGTTTTTGAGACAGTTGCCATGATTTAGGATACAGAGTTCATATAAAAATTTAGATTTCCATCTTTTGTTTCAAGATTAGATCTGGTGACAATGTCCTGGCATCCTGGCACTCCAACATGGCAGGGTCTTTTTATACGAACAGGGAAGTCATCAACCTAGGTGTATGGGGAGATTTGGATATTTACAAATGTATGAGTCTAGGATTAAAACCAAGAAATGGTGCAGCACCCTAAAAAGAAACAGAGGGAATGCTTACCAACCCTGGGGCTGAAGGGGCAAAGAAGGGAACAGTTACAGGAGGCCAGAGAGAGTGGTTATTGGAGAGGGCTCCCTGATAAGAGATGGGTCCTTGACAGAGCCACAGTCAACCTCAGCAACCTGGCAGAAAAGAAGCTGAGGGAATAAATATCTTGACTCACTGTCTTCCCACACTCTGTATCTCCTGCCAGGGCCTTGCCTAGCTGAACCAGTGCTGTCCAATAGAACTTTCTGTGATGATGGAAGTGCACGTCTGTACCATCCAAAACAGCAGTGCCTCACCACTTGTGGCTATTGAGCACTTGGAATGTGGTTAGTGTGAGAGGAATGAAAATTTAGATGTTATTTAATTTTAAGTAATTTAAAATTAAATTTACATAGCCATATGTGGCTGCATTTTGTACAGCACAGGCTGAACTATCTGAAAGCCAGGGGATTAGGGTGCCCTTAGATGCAGTCCACAAAAACTGGCCTCCTGGGCATGGAACAGAAGTGCAGGGCTAGAGGGGCAAGTGGAAGGTGTCCCACAGCTACATCTAGCTGAAGCTGAGACTGACCTCGTTAGATGTAGCACATGCTGCTTTTCCACAGTTCCCACCCAGGTGGAGGTCACTCATGGATGTGACCTTTCTGGCTCATGTTGGGTCCCTCACACTTGATGAATGATGTCATGGGCTGAACTGTGTCTCCCAAATCCATATGCTGAAGTCCTAGCAAGTAGTATCTCAGAATGTGACCTTATTTGAAGATAGGGTCTTTCAGAGGTAATCAAGTTACTATGAGGTCATTAGGATGGTCTGTAATCCTAATAAAAGGGGGCATATTAATCCATTTTCATACTGGTTGGAAGAAATACGCAAGACTAGGTAATTCAGAAAGAAAGAGGTTTAATGGACTCACAGTTCCATATGACTGGGGAGGTCTCACAATCATGGCAGAAGGCGAAGGAGGAGCAAAGACATGACTTACATGGTGGCAGGCAAGATAGTGTGTGCAGGGGAACTGCCCTTCATAGAACCATCAAATCTTATGAGACTTACTTGTTATCACAAGAACAGCACAGGAAAACCTATCTCCATGTTTCAATTACCTCCCACGGGTTCCCTCCCACAGCATGTGGAGATTATGGGAGCTACAATCCAATTTGAGATTTGGGTGGGGACACAGCCAAACCGTATCGGGGGAAATTTGGAGACAGACATGCATAGAGGGAAGACAATGTGAAGAGACACAGGGAGAAGGCAGCCATCCACAAGCCAAGGGGAGAGTTATGCAACAGGTCTTACCTCAGCTTCAGAAGGAAGCAACCTGCCAACTCCTTGATTTGGGACTTCCAGTCTCCAGAATTGTGTTGTGTAAGACACCCAGACCGTGGTCCTCTGTTACAGCCGGCCTTGAAAACAAAGACAAATGGGAAGGCCATTTCCCACACCCTGGCTTCTAGGATTCTGTCTGCCCATCCCCGCAGAGCCAGCTGGGAGGGACAGTAGGACTCTTGGGGAGAGGAGGTTTGAAATCCCATGGGGCACTGCATACCAGGCCATCCTATCTCAGTAAGGCCATGTGATGATCCCACCACTCACTCATCACCGCCATGGAGACTTTCTCTCCAAAACCACTCTCTCAGCCTCGTTTGGCATTGCAGAGCTTTACAAAGGCCATGGGCTGCTAATTGCACCTCTGTGAGCTGTACTGGGCTTTCAGGATGAGGGAGGGGGATGCCTTGGCTCGTCCTGGTTGCTGTGGTGCTGCTCTCATAGGGTCTGACAAGTCCCCTCTACATGGATACTCTTGAATACTCAGCCTCCTGTCTGTCTGGATTAATTGGTTGGTAGCTATGAGCTGGACAAGCCTATTTTTACTGCATGTGCCAGCAAGATTTACACCAAATTAGCACTTGAAAAATTTTTTACAACAGCAACCACCACCACTGCAAAAGAATCTGAAGATATGTCTGTATTTTTGAGCCCCTTTGAGGCTGTCTTCTCACCCACTTTCCCCTGTTAAACAAGGCTCTCTCATGCCATCACTATGGTATATAGATACTGAAAGAGACCTGGAGGTGTCCTTATCCCACAGCCCATTCTTCTTCCCTTTGGGGTTCCTAAGAAAGGGAGCTATGCATACAAGGACCAATCAATCGCAGGTTTGAAGGTGCAGTCTCATTTCATTAATAGCTGAGTTAGCATTAGAAGTGGAGCTCTTTTCCTTTTTCTAAAATGTTTTCATTGACAAATAATAATTGTGTATATTTATAGGGTAGAGTGTGATGTTCTGATACATGTGTACATTGTAGAATGATTACATCAAGCTAATTAATGCACCCATCACCGCACATGGTTACCATTTTTTGACAGTTACAGTTATATTTAAAATCTACTATCTTAGTAATATTGAAATATACAACACTATTATTAACTATGGTCCCCATGCTGTCTAACGGATCACTAAAAGGTATTCCTTCTGTCTAACTGGAGCTCTGTACCCTCTGCAATATCTTCCCTTTCCCTTCCCTTCCCCAACCCCAGCCTCTGCTATCCACCACGCACTCTGCTTTTATGAGTCTGACTTTTTTGGACTTTTCAGATTCCACATGAAAGTGAGGTCATGCAGCATTTGTCCTTCTGTGCCTGGCTTATTTCACTTAATCCCTCTGGATTAATCCATGTTGCCACAAATGACAGAATTTCCTTCTTTTAGTATTCCGTTGTGTATATACAATGAATCCTCACTTAATGTCATCAATAGGTTCTTGGAAACTGACTTTAAGCAAAACAACATATAACAAAATCAATTTTATCATAGACAAATTGATATAAACAAAAATTAAGTTCCTGTGGCATATTTCTGATCACAAAAACATCACCAAACTTCTAAAGACCTAAAACACTTCTAATATTGAACACTGAAATAAATGTGAGCTATATATACATTCAAGAAAGATTAATAAAAACAAGTAGGGGAATTATTTGCCCAACTTTTGTTGAAACAGTGAGTGACAGCGGTTGTTGTGGTGGTGGGTTAAATCAGGAATAAATGTTGGTAAAGTGAAAATTGTTAGGAGCATCTCCTGCCACCACAGAGTTCAAAAACAATCACCAACACAGCGTGTCCACTGAGCGCTTTCGAACAGCATTGTTTACTGTCATGCATCTGTGGGATTACCAGAGACTTTA
This sequence comes from Hylobates moloch, assembly GCF_009828535.3. NCBI lineage: Eukaryota > Metazoa > Chordata > Mammalia > Primates > Hylobatidae > Hylobates > Hylobates moloch. The sequence continues at coordinate 85,897,598 of NW_026652281.1, forward strand.
CGTATTTTGTACAATAATTTGTACTCATTAATTCATTTTCTAACCTGCTTATTCCAGTTCAGGGTCATGGATGACCCAAGTCTTTCCTGGCAGCTGAGGGTGCAAGGCAGGAACTTGCCCTGGCTAAGAGGCCATCCCATCGCAGGGCACGTTCACACACACACACTTGCTCATTCACATGCCCATACCCACACACACCCACACACACTCACACTCACTCACACACTCACACCCACCCATATTCGCTCACACACACCCATACTCATTCATACACCCACATTCGCTCACACACACTGACACACCCACACTCGCTCACACACCCACATCCACACTCACACACTCACAAACACCCATACTCACTCACACACACCCATACTCACACACACATACTCGCTCACACAAACTCATACACCCATATTCATACTCACCCACACTCACACCGTCACACACACCCACAGTCACACCCACCCACATTCACTCAAACCCACCTACACGCCCACCACACCCTGCCATACTTGCTCACAGATACACTCACATGCACATTCACTCACACACCAACCCACACTTGCACATACATCATCTACGCTCACACACGCTGGCTCTTACAGATCATGCTCGGCTCACACCCACCTATGCTAACACACATACTCCGCACCCTCCTCACACACCCACTCACACTCACACTCACACTCCCACACTCACTGCCACACCCACACTTGCTTACATACACTCACACCTACCCACACTCCCACACTCACACACACACCCACTCACAGCCACAGTTGCTCACATGCCCACATTGACACACATTCACTCACACACCCAGCCACACTTGCTCACACACCCACACGTTCACACACACTCATGCTCACTCACACACACCCGCACTTAGCTCCTTTACACCCACACTTACTCACACTCACCCACATTCAATCACACCCACACTTGCTCACATACACCCACAGTCACACTCCCATTCACACCCTGCCATACTTGCTCACAGATACACTCACATGCACATTCACTCACACACCAACCCACACTTGCTCATACACATCTACACTCACACACCCCCACACTTACTCACACATATGCCCACACTCATGCTCCCACACTCACACCCATACTTGCTCACACACCCACACACCCACACACCCACACTCACACCCACACTCATCCACACAGACACACACCCACACACTCATCCCCCACATCCCCCCACACCCACATCTTCACACCCACACATCCTTTATCCCATTCTCACACACACCCACACTTGCTCACACACACCCACACTTGCTCACACACACACTTGCTCACATACACCCACACTCATGCTCCCATTGGGGCCATGTGCACAGGCCAGTGAACCTCACATGCACAGCTTGGGGATGTGGAGGACACCAGAGTGCTCCAAGAAAACACACAGATATGGGGAGAAGGTGCAGACTCCACAGACAGGGGCACTGGTCAGGAATCCATTTTTTCTCTCATCAATCTTATAGCAAAATGACGTTGAACTAAATGATATTATTTGAAGACCTGCTGTATGCCACATTTTCTTTATCCATTCACCCATTCATGAACACTTAGGTTGTGAAGTGGAGTTTTCCAGGACCCTCCTCAGAGAGACTGAGACTTGTGTAACAGAGGCCAGAAATGACAGTTCTTAAACAATGTAGGAGCCTCTTTCTCCCTCATGTGAAAAAGTCTGGGCGTGTGGTCTAGGGCCAGTGTAGTGGCTGCACAGCCATCAGGGAGCTGGGCTCCTTCACTCTTCCTTCACTCCACCATCCTTTGATGCATGGCTTCCATCACCAAGTTGCCTCTTGGTCCTGAAGGGCATCTGGAGCTCCTGCTATCCCAGCCATGTTCCACCCAAAAATCAGAAGAGGAGGTAGTGATCATAGGGCACATGTTAGCTGTCATTTTCTCAGGGTGCATGCCTCTGCATCCACCCAACATTTCTACCTGCTTACAGCCCACGGGCCACCATGAACTTCAAGGAAGGCCAGGGACTGAAGCCGTTTCACTGGGCACATTAACTCCAGAATAAAACAGAAGTCAGTTACTAAGGAAGAAGGGAGGATAGATATCAGGTAGGTAACCAGCCACCTCCACCACAACCTAGACCAGCTGCTACCCAGCTCAGCTCAGCACATGGAGGCAGGATTTTCAGACAGATGGATGGCTGGCCCAGTGTAGGGGACTGAACACTTGGTGACATTAAATGTAAGGAAAAGCTTCACCATGGCGATAACCTGTGAATGCACATGGGTCTTCTGCACTGGACACTCACAGTAGCCCTGTGTACAACTGCGGACAAATAATCTGTGGCATCCCCAGACTGGAGAATGCAGCATTTAGTAGTGAGAGCATCTCCACCCACCAGCATGAAACAACATACATAGGGATCCCTGAGCAACCCCACTGCCTCCCTCCCCTCAATTCTATTCTCCCTCAGTTGTCCTGATCTTCCCAAGGGTGGTTTAGAGACTCAGATGGAGAGGTCTGCTTGAAGAGTGAGGGAGGGATCATCATTTTCAGGAGGCCCTGGGAAAAGAGAGTCAATGTGGAACCTGGTTGGCCTACCCCAACCCTGCAACAGAAAGAAGTCGACATTTAGCTGGAGTGGAATTGAGACTCTGTGTTTCTGGATCTGAGAAATGCTTCAAGTTACTCAGAGCCCAGGCATAAAACCTGGAGCAAACACAGGGCCAAAATATAATCTTCCCCTTGACAAGTCAACTCCCTGTTTCTGCAGTGAAGTACCTGGAACTGGATACACTTCTTTTTCCTAAAAATGGTCTCTGGGGGCTCTGATATCTGAGGAGTCCACTTGGGACTATTTAGCACAAATTTACAAGTAGTTTCAGTCAACTCCAATTTTAACTGATTTTTAAAAAAGTAATGCTTTTGATTTCGGATTATAAAAGTTTATTGTAGTCAACAAGGCTTATGTGAGCAGGAGGATCGGGGTACTTTTGTGACACAAAATTTCTGGTATTATGTTAAAGGAATCGATTACATATTTTTATAAAGAATGATCATCAAAAATTTCTCAATGGAAAACTTCTTGGGTAACAAAGTAGAATAAAGGTTATTGCCCACTCATCACAAAATATTTTATTGTAGAAAATTTAGAACATACAACAAGCAGGAAGAAAAAAGAAACAAACAAACAAAAATTACCCACAGTACCACAGCCCAGAGACAAGCATTGCTAAAATTTGGGTATATTTTAACTGACTCTTTTTCTTTATATGCATGTCTATAATTTGCTTTTTAAAATAACTATATCTATTATGTACTGTTATTTACTCTTAGAATATTTTACATTGCATCATGAGCATTACCCCACGTCCCTAACTCTTCCTCTGTCACACAGTGTGTGATGGCTGCATGCATACTACTTCGTTACTGGGATGAACCACAATTGCTCTCTCCAAACCCCTATTGTTGGACAATCATGATAAGCCCAGTTCTTTTCTATTGTAAACAATGGTGCCTTGACTGTCCTTAAACGCAAATCCTGGTGACAGTATAGATTACTGCTTCAGGATACACTTCTAGGAGGAGAGTCACTGTCGAATGCACGCACATTTCCAAAGCCTTTGACGTGAATTGCCAAATTGCCAAGTTTTCCTTTAGAAAAGCCGGGCCAATTCTCATTCTGAGCATCAAAATGAAAGCAATATATAAATGACAGTTACAATTTATCCCTCAGAAACATTTATGGAGCACCTACTGTGAGCCTGCCTCTGTCATGAGTGGAAACACAGTCCCTGCCTTCAAGTCTACTCCAGAGAAGGAAAAGGGACAGGCACCAGCTACCACACAATGCAAACCATTCCATAATCACTGGACAAAGGGACCAGGAAGCACAAAGAAAGGCGTTTGCCTGGAGAGGCAATAGCCCGGAGAGGACTCTGAAAAGGTAAACTCAGTGTTCCTCTGCAAAAGACTTTAAAACATCCAAACAAGACTATTAAATTATTTCACTGGTATAGCTGCTGGTATCTTGTTGGACTTTTCAAAAGTGGCAGTGAAAATAAGCCAGTTTAGAAGGATGAATACTGCATGATTCCACCTATATGAGGTATCTGTAAGAGTCAAACTCAGAAGCAGAGAATAAAATAGTGGCTGCCAGGGACTGGGGGTGGGGAATGAGGAGCTGTTCAATGAGTCTAGAGGTTTAGTTATGCTAAATAAATACACTCTAGAGATCTGCTGCATGACACAGTGCCTATGGTTAGTCAACAGTTCTGTGTTGTGCACCTTAAAATTTGTTAAGAGGGTAGACCTCATGTTAAATTTTTTTTTTTTTTTTGAGATGGACTCTTGCTCCGTTGCCCAGGCTGGAGTGCATTGCCTCGATCTCTGCTCACTGCAACCTCCACCTCCAGGGTTCAAGTGATTCTTCTGTCTCAGCCTCCTGAGTATCTGGGACTATAGGTATGCGCCACCATGCCCGGCTAGTTTTTTTGTATTTCTAGTAGAGACAGGATTTCATCATGTTGGCCAGGCTGGTCTCAAACTCCTGACCTCAAGTGATCCTCCCACCTGGGCCTCCCAAAGTGCTACAGGCATGAGCCACTGCACCTGGCCTATGTTAAATGTTCTACACACACGCACACACACACACACCCCAAAATAAGACAAAAAGATACAAGAAAACTTTGGGAGGTACTGGATATATGTGTTGCAACTCACCAAGGTTTACACATAAATGTATGAAGTTCTTTGTGTATCTATTGTGCCTCGACAAAGCTGTTTAAAACTGGCCTCAGCAGAGGCATTCTCCCTCGCTTGTGTCTGGGAGAAGACCCTGAGGGGATCTGAGAGGATGTGATTGCTGTTCCCTTCTGCCTCCCATACTGTTCCAAGTGAACCATCCTAAGAACTGAATTTCTCATTTTCATCCCCATGGGAAGAGACTTTCCCTATTCCCTTAAGTGACAAAACTTCACAATCTGGACACTCTGCAAGAGTCTTTATGGCTAAGCTAATGCCAGCTGTAAATTCGCTGTAAAGGGACAGGCCTGCCTCCACCACCAGACATTTTTGGGCCCAGAGCAAAAGGCCCACACAGCCTGAGCGTTGTGAGCAGCTCGGGGCTGTGTGGCTAATCCGGGGGTTTGCTCAGGCTTTGGTTTTCCTGGAGCCAGGGACTGACCTTCTTTCAGTTACTGATCCGTTTAATCCCCTGCTGAGGAGAGAAGGGAAGGAGAAGGCCATGTGTCTTGACTGACGTCCAGCCGCTTGCCCTGGGATGTGGCTCACAGGTGAATCCTTTCTGCTTCCTTTGGTTGTCCCAAAATCCACACGCAGGGAGCTGGATGTGGCTACAATAAATGCAAAATCAATCGAAACCAAAACAGAATGTCTTCAGGACCTAAGTGCGAGCTGAATGACCAGAAGAAAGTCAAGAGGTCATGGATGGCTAATGAGCTGGAATCGTGTGGCATGTTGCCCAGGACTTGTTGGATATCACTTTATTTTTATTTTTGTAGAGACAGGGGCCTCACTATGTTGCCCAGGCTGGTCTTGAACTCCTGGACTCAAGTGATCCTCCCACCTTGGCCTCCCAAAGTGCTGGGACTACAGGTGTGAGCCACTGTGCTGGGCCTGGACATCAGTCTGTAAAGTGGTCTGTGGCCAGTGCTGGATGGAGATGTGTTGTTGCTGACCTGTCTTCATTGGCACTGGACAGAGCTGAGTGGACTAACCTACCGTGTGTCAGACACTGGGTCCAGGAATATGAGGCAGGCACTGTTACAGTTCTCAAGCTCTGCCAGACAAGCTGAGTAATTTGTCTTGGGAGTCAGAGGAGGCAGGACTGGAACTCAGTGCTGTGTGTCTTCAAAGCCCATGCTCTTAAATACCACACTGTAGGGGAACTAGGTCCTGGCTGAGACTCCCTGACTGTGAATTAGAAGGACCTCGAGGAGGTTTTTTAAGTTATGTGGACTGTGTTTTTAGTTATGTGGACTGCTTTGAGAGGCAGCATGGCACCAACTGTGGGTTCTGAGGCCAAATCACTTTCAAGTAAGTCCTGAGTCTGAGAGTGGCGGCACAGAGCCTGGATGCTGCCAGCGCTGGGGCAGCAGCCTGATGGTACAGCGTTTCTCTGGTGTGATTGTTAAGGGCACGGGTTGGGATTCATGCAGACCCACTGAGTGACCTGAGGCAAGTATCTCCAAGCCTCGCTCCTCTGTAAAACAGGGGTAATAACAGAACTCCTACCTCATAGGGCTGTGTTGAGTATTCAATTAATTAAGTCATAGAAAGTATTATGAACAAAGTCTGGCGCATTAAACCTACTCAACAGAACTTATCCTATGGAAATGTATGACTTCCTTGGCATTCTGCTTCTTGGACAGCCTTAAAACTCTTCCTTCTGCTTGGAGAAAACCTCCAGGTTGAGTCTGTAAGGTCCTTCTTGCTTGGAAAGGACTGGAGTTGTGGAGAGAGGGATGCTACTGGAAACTGGGCTTCCAGAATGTGGGCCCCAGAGCCATGCCCCAGGCCAGCAGGAGCACAGGTGGGGACTTAACTCCCCCAGAGCTGTGGAAGCATCTGTGAAACTTCTCAGTCACTCCCAACAAGCGTTTACCTTGCTGCCTCCTCAAGACTAGCCAAGCTGAGACTCAAGGGGTCTTTCTGCTTTTCCGTCTTTGAGGTCTGACCTTTGCAGACCTGTGATGAGCTGGGCATCTGACCTCAACCCCTACTGCGCTCTAAGCTTCACTGTTTTCATTAGGAATTCACTCTGTTGCTAATAATAATACTAATTTTAAAAATAATAATTCATTACTGATAGCAACTAACATCTATGGAGGATGTGCTCCGAGTTGGGCCCTGTCCTAAGCAGTCTAGGTGTCCTAATTTAATCCTCGAAGAAACACTACTAATGGTATTGTAACTCCGTTTTCCAGGTGAAGAAACAGGTTCAGAGAGGGAACTTGCTCAAGACCACAGATGGATTCAAACCCAAGTCCATCTCAGCCCCCATATTTACTTGTTTGGGGTTAAGATCTCAAATAGCTCAAGAATATGGTGACACTCGATGGTGGAGAGTAAAGGGCTTGGTCAGGAAGAAGTCAAGTCCATGCTATTTGTTCTAAAATTAAGGATGCTTTTTTGGACACCAGAGTTCAAGGCCCCGGGTTAGTTTTGTTGAGCTTGCAAGGGCCTCTAACAAATACCAAGATGGCTGTTGAGTAAATGCCAGGATCAAGCCGAGGCCCAGACATCCTCCAGCAAGTCTGCCAGGTACCTGAGACTGCAGTGCCCAGAGTCAGAGATGGGTCAGGCAGACTATGACCCGGGGCTGGGAAGGCCAAAGCATGTACCATCCTCACCTCACTCAGGAAGAGACCCCAGAGTCCAGATAGGCCAGGCCCCTCCCACACCTCCCAGCCCCACCCCCCACAAGATTCTATAGAAAAGGGCCTTTCAAGACATTTGCTCCATTTCTGTAGTTTACAGACCTTGTGACCCAAGAAAAGGAAGGTAAGTAGCATTACCTTGAAAGAACCAGGGCCCACATTTATTGAGTGCTTTCTGTATACAAGACCCTGTCCTCATCCTATACCTATTTTATTCCTGTTGACCCCTGCCACAGCCCTAGGAGGTTTTTGTTTGTTTGTTTGTTTGTTTTTCTCAGAACTTGGGGTTCTGACTTCCAGATCACAATCATTCAATTGCACCTCTGTGTCTCCTAATAGCCACAGCTCAAGTGTGTTGGCTGCTGTCCTCTCAGAGGAGCCTGGCTGAGCCCCATTCTGTAGCCACCAGAGGAAGCTGCCCATTGCACCTTTTAGCCTCAGCTTGGCCACCTCTGTGAGCCATGCTGCCTGGTTTTCAGTGCCTCCAACAGGCCAGGTTTTCTTCCTCAGAGCCTTTGTACGTGTGGCTCTCTCCCTTGGGAATGGTCTCGCTGTCCCATGGCTTCTGCCTTGGCCAATCCAGCACTACTCATCCTCATGTTTCAGGTTAAATATCTTGTGCTCAGAGAACTCTCTCCTAAGTCTCACCTTATCTTTAAATGAGATCTCTTCAGTTATTCCTTTTTGTTCCACCTAATTTTGTTTCCTTCATAGTACATATTCCAATTTGTTAATTAGGCCTATTTGCATAACTCCTGTTTTCTGCTGGACCATGAGGTCATTGAGGATGGGATGGTGCCTACTTAGCTCACCATAGAATGTCCTTGACCCAGCACCACGTTGGGCACAGAACTCACTTGACATCTGTTAAATAAACGATGGGCAGTCGGAAGGAGCAGAAGAATGTTCACTGAAAAGTCTTTATCTCTACCACAAGTTTCTGGAGTACAGGTTAAATAGAAAGGTTATGGGAGAAATCTGCTGAACTTTCTAAAAAATTGATCAAAGTAGGTAGAAATCAAAATCAGATTTGGGGGTTTAAGTGGTGCATTGACTCAGAGCTGTCGGAGGCTATCAGGGATGCAGAAGCTGATGTCCAAAGAGTGTGAGTGACAGTTCAATGAGAAACAGGCAAGCTGGGGCTGCCCCAAAGTTTATTTGTCTTGTGGAAAAGAAAGTTGCACTACTGAGTCGTCTTCATTGGTAGAAAAACCCAGTTCACAAAGAGCAAGATTTGAAGAGCAGGGCACACCATGCTTTTGTTGGGTGAAGGGAAAGTCTTAGAAGTTTACACATGGATACAGCTATGCTGGACCATCAGGGAGTTGGTTGAGAGCTCCTGCACAATAGAGAGCTGTTTAGTGCAGCCATTAGCTCTGTTATGAACCTCATTTATGATTTTATTTACTTAACAATTCAGTCTTCCGTGTCATGAATTTTTGAGAGAGACATTCAATTAGGAATTATGACTGCAATTTAAAAAAATATATTGCCTCCCTTCTAGGTGGGTGCCAGCTTTCTTTTATGGATGTGCCTGGATGCATTACAGAACATTTGGAAGAAACAAATTTTCGCACTTTTTCTCCATTTCTCCCTCAAAGCCTGGGACTCCTGCCAGTTAGAAAAACCTTCCTGTGTCCCCTCAATACTAGGTATGGTGTTACATCGGCAGCAGGCAGAGAGGGCAGCTAGCGCCCTGGTGATGTATCTCAACTGGTTCCTCTGGACAGATCTTCCCTAGAATCCCACCATCTCAAGTGCTTCCTCACACCCCACACAGGCACGGGAGTTTCCCCTTTAATGGGTCTTTCTCCTAGCTACTTTCATTCTAATCTTCACTCCTAATGCTTCCCCTCTCATGAGACCCCCAAAATTCATCCTAAGCTTGGGACAGACATACTCACAACTCCTCCACGAACCACAATTTTTCATCTGGACTGTGCTCCAATAGTGTTCCTTGGTTATAAGCAATGGGAATGCACTCTGTCAAACAAGCAGGAATACTGATTAGTGGCTCATATAATCACTGAAAGGCCGAAAGAACTAAGGAAGGAAAGGACAGAGGCAGGAAAGCTGAACCATCTCCCCAGTCAAGACAAATGAACTCCAACCATCATTGCTCTTTGCATCCCTCAGCTCAGGATGGAAGCTCAAAGGGAGAACAGCATTTGGCTTAGCCTGGTAGGTGAGCCCAGGGCACTTTGACTGATGACCTCACCAGATTGTGTGTGTCCAGGGGGAAAAGTGGTCCCTCCAAACAAAACAAAGTGCCACTGTCCAAAGAAGGTGAAAAACAATCCAAGCAGGCAGACAAAGGCCAACACAAATCCACTAAAATTGGGAGGAGTCTAGACACCACGGAACCCCAGGAATGGTTAAAGGAGTTGAGACTTTTTAGCCTGGAAATAAGAACACCTATACTGGGGTCTTTAAATTCTTGAAGAGCTGCTATTTACACATATTGCTAATTCCTTACAACAATGTAAGGTAGATAGAGTTATTATCCCCATTTTAGTGATTAAAAGACTGAAAATCAGAAAGATTGAGCAGTTTGTACAAAGTCACAGTGCAAGAAGCAAAGCTGGTTCAAGCCCAGGTTTGTTTGACTCTCAAACCTATGCTGAGAGCAGCATTTTTCTTCTTGACTCTTAAACATAGTATCAAGAGCAGTGAATAGAATGGGTAGAAAAGCCAGGCAGGACTTGTTTTCACATTCTGGGGTACTTTTTTTTTTTTTTAAATAGAGATATCTAGCAGTGTTCTTTAAAAACAGTGCCATCCCTGGGATGAGTAATTGCTGTTTTTATTTCATTGCCCTTATTTACCCTTTCTTTTGCTAATAAGGGGCCCATTTTGCTTTTCAAACAACTTCAGGAATCCCCCTGGCTGGAAACACACTGGTGACTGAAACAGATATTTTAGATCTAGCAGAGAATTTGTCTGGGATACTGTGGAGAGATTTCTTGAATAAGGGAGAAGCAGAGGGAGATGAATTCCAGGGTCTTATTCAATCCTTGGATTCAAGGAGTCCATGAATGCTAAAAAGATGATAGTAGTAAGAGGCAGAGAGCATTCTACTTTGCTTTACTTCTGATGATCACCAAAGCCTTATGTGCATACATGACGTGTGTGTATGTGTATGTGTGTGTGCGTGTGTGTGTGTGTGCATGTTGGTAGGTAAATGTGGCTGGCTCAGGGCCTCCCTTTCTGAGATAGTCTGTCCTTGGCCACAGGCCCCTCCCTATCCCTGTTTGTACTATGTCAGGATCCTGCTCTTTTCTGCCCAACTTTTGGCCACAGCTGATTAGGCTGGGGTAGAACTGACCCAGTGTACCCATCCATCGTCTTCACTGAGCCAATCAACTTCTCTTTATCTTGAATTTAAAGAAAAATAAACTGTATTCAGGGTTTCAACGTGGTGGCCCATAGGTATACAGATGTACTTGCCTGTTTGCTGACTTCTCTTTTTAAATTAAACTTGAATACATTTGTTGGGGCATGTATTCTCCAGTTTGGCATGGTCCCTGCCCATCCTTATTGTATCACTCAATGCCTGGTTCAGAGGTTTATATTACCTGTTTGGCCCCTGTGGGCATTTGAATTTGCATCCCTCCTGGAGTTTACAATAACTAGTGTTTTTAAGCATTTCCTTGCCAGGCCTACTTCTGAGTGTTTTTCATGAATCAACTCACTGGATACTCACCTTAGCTTTATGAGACAGAAATGATTATCATTCCAATCTTACAGAGGAGGAAACTGAGGCATACTTTGTCCAAGGTGACACAGGTAGTAAGTGACAAAGTGGGAATCTGAACCCCATTCTCTTAACTCCAAGTTTATATTGTCTTGATTATGGTGGTGCAAGACTTAAAGTAAAAAGCAAGCCAAGCCACCTCATATCTGACATTTTGGAAGATCAGAGAGGTCACGTGTCGGCAGAAAAAGGCAGATTGCATTTTCTCCAACCAGGGGATGGAGCAGATGTTCCAGAAGAAGGGGAGAGGAGTGATGAGCAGCACCATAAAAAACAGAGATGCAGTCTTGGATGCTGGCTGTCCAGACCCAGACACCATGTGGCCCGAGTGTCCTTGGTTTCCTGTCCTTGGCCAGTCACACCTTTTCCGAATCTGTGTTATCTGAGCTGGTTTGAAAGAGCCTTTGTTTCTCGCCTCTGTTTTCCTGTCCATGACTGCTCCATGAGGCACACCTCCTCCCGGGGACAGTCCACAGAGTCTGCTCTCCACTCAAGGCTGGGACAGCCCAACCAGGGGTGGGGAGTGCAGCACCCCCAGAACCCTGGACATTCCTCAGGAGAGGACTGCAGAATGTTTTAAGTATCCTTGACTTTGAAAAAGCTCTCAAAATATCCTGTTTGGGCATGATATTTTTGCTTGCTGAAAATGTATGCATGCTTATTGTGCTTTTAGAATATCAAGGCTTGGCTTCCTTCAGCCCACACCCTTAGTAGCAAAAGCATGGCCAGCTGAACCCCACACACCCCAGACAGAGTAAGCTCCCAGGTTGTTTTCTGGGGATCAGGCTGTCTCCAGACACTGGGTACTGCAGGCTTGTTCCTGCTGCTCGCCAATCCCAGGCTGTTAGAGAGCATGGCTGTCAACTTCTTTCCAGGACATTCTGTTCAACAGAAAAAAAAAAGCTCTGAGCCTCTCACAGCATGAGCCTCTGACCTGTGACAGAAGATCTTCTGGGGCTGGAAGGAGGATGGCTTCCATGACACAGAAAGGCGGAGGAAACCAATTTCTCACTCCTCTGCGGGAGGGCTCCAAGGTCACCCTCCTACCTCCAAGGTTAAAGGGACACAGGGAATCTGGGGGACTTGCCTAGGCTTGTGCTCAGTACCATTCAGAAATGTCGGTTAGTGTGCAGATCAATAAAGAAGACAGGAGCCCACCTTTTGCAAGGACAATTCTGTGGCCCATTCAAGTGGACCAGAACAGGTTCAGTCTTCCCAAGCCAAACCCAAGGGTGCTGACACTGGAGCAATTTCTCTTACCAGCCCTTACCTGAGATGAATTTCTCAAGGGAGGGTGCTCGTGTGGGGTGAGGAAGGCACTCTGATGTGGGGAATTCAGGAAGTCTCCTAAAGTAGCTGGCTTGGAATGGCAGCTTCTGACAGGAAGAAAACAGGCCCCATGCCAAGCTCTTACCCACATCGTCTCTCTAAGTCTTCATTAGAGTCCAAAGACATAGACTGTTGTTATCCCATCTGACAGAGGAGGAAACCGAAGCTCAGAAAGGCTGGTTTATTGCCCCAGGGACTGAGCTGGGACTTGAGGTGGTGATTCCAACCTCAGAGAGATGGAGGCTGATCACGATGCCACCTACCCACAGTCTTTGATCTGGAGGGGTTTTTACAACTCAATTTTCTACCCCTTAGCTATCCCCCTGCCCCGGTTTGCCAAGTCCCTTTCTCTGTGGCTCTTCTCTTCCTTCTCCCCTCCTGGCTGTACCCCTAGCAGTCCTCACTGTTTCCTGTCACCTGCCTCTCACCCCTCTGCACACTCCCTGTGTTACGGAGTGCCCTGCCGAGAGACCGGGATATGATAGCTCAGCCCCTCCAACTCTATTTCATCACATCCACCCTCTCCTATCTGAATCGTTGACCTTATTTCTCCCTCCCCATTTATTTGTAACCTCTGCATAGAGTTCTGGATTTTTTACTCATCCATTCATTTCCTTATGCATTCATTTAGTTGAACAAATTTTGAGTATTTTTATGGATCTGGGGCCCTGTTCTATGTCCTGGGGATACAACAGCCAATAAACTACAGAAGATCCCTGCTTTCTTAAGTTCAAGGTGCTTAAGTTCAGCTTTGGGAGACAGACCACAGACAAGAATACAAATTAACAAAGAAGATAAATAAGCAAGATTGTAACAAGTGCCTTGAAGGACGTACTCAGTATGAGGAAATGAGGAGGAACTGGGGAGGGGTGACCTCAGATGGTATGACTGGGTAGCACTTTCCTGTGGGCTAAGTGGCTCCCATTGACCCACTGATGAGACTCGTGCAGAGGGTGAGTAACCCTTCGTCATCCTTTAGTGTATGTTCTCCGGGTTTCTGTCTCCTACTGACACTTCTTCCTTCCCCAGGTCAGTTGGGAGTTCTTAGGAGGGGAGGGAGTTAGCAGCCAGACTTAATAAAACCTAGTGGAGGAGGAAAGTCTGTGAATTTAACTCCTCCTGCTCTGGCCCTGGAAGGAGTGTCTATTCACTCTTCCCCTCCCATGGGGTTGTTCTTTCCAGCTGCTGGAGAGGTGGTTTAGTCACCCACCTGCAAGATTACTTGTCAGTGGAGCAGAAGGTCAGCCTCAAACTCTCTTTTGTCACCTGTCCAAGTTAACCTGAGGCTTCCCATTCCCTTGGTTTTCACCTTTGCATTTCTGGGCACCATTTTATAACTGTCTCCATTGACCTTCTGCTAGGATATGTTTGTAAGACATTTCATTTATCCTCTAGGGTTTCTGGGAATCTGAAGAGGTTTGAGAGTGGCTCAGTCATGTGGGGAGGTTTTCTTTTCTCTGGGAACTGTATCCACCTTCCACAGAATGTTCCTCACTCTGAAAGTCTAGGTAAATAGTTGCTGTAGCTTCCTACCCCTGTTAGGATTATTGGACTAATGTTGCCCATTAGTGCTCTCCTCGGGGGCCTGAACCCATGAAATCATCAACTAAAAACATCCATTCACCTGCAAAAGCCCAAACTGCTTTCAAACCAAGTCAGATTTTTTTCTCTTTATAGATTTATGAACTGAGCCAAGGTAATTTTATTTTTTATAACATCAGCAAAAGACCCTAATGCCCGCTGAGCCAGTTTGAACTTATAATGAACTTAAAAATTGTCTGCAGCTTTTGAACCAGCTCCTCAAAATAATCTCTGAAATAAGCCTAAACAACCATTGCTGCTGGGCCATCCAAGCTGATTTACTGGTGCTGCTTCCGGCCTGTTGCAGAGGGAGTAATCCAGTGAAATTTGAAAGGACTTCTTTGCAATGCCTCCCAAGGTGTGGCAAGGTGCTGAATTGACACACGCCAATCCTAAACTCGTTCTCACCAGGGAACATCAGAGGTCAGAGAGCTGTGGACACCCATGTGTCATATCTTCCTCAAGTTAGAGTTTGGTGGTGGGTGGGGGCGGATAGAGGACCAGAGGTGGTGGGACAATCCAATTTCTGTACCTAAGATACATGCATTTTTTGGACCTTACCCCATCCCAGAGAACTGCATCTTGCAGCACATCAGAATCATCTGGAAGCAGGAGAACCCTTCTGACCATGAAAGCAATTTATTTCCCAGAACCAGTCCAGAAGAAGCCACTTCTCCTACTGATCCTGACCAAGCCAAGAGCCGGGCTTGTGGTGGGCTGAACTGGGTCTTTTCAGCTCAGAGCTGGTCAGGATGAGCCTAGGCTGCCTAGACCTTGCCATCCCCAAACCTCAATTTCATTTCCCTAGCTATAAAGTGCAGGACCTGTTCTAACTTATCCCAGCTGCTGTACAATTCTTTAATTTCAGGGAAAGGACAGGAAAGCTATGTGAGTTCAGAGCCATTACCCCATTCATCCGGCATTTCCAGTGCCTACACAGTGCCTGGCACATAGCAGCACACTATAAAGATTTGCTGGTTATGAGTAAATGAATGAATGAATGAATGAATGAACAAGCAAACAATACATGCATATGAATAGAAATTCCCCAGACATGAAAAAACTTGGGCTAGCCTCTCTCCCATTCTTTGCAGGGTTCTGCTACAGGTATGTAATTGTTTATTGAGAGAGATGCAGGGGTAATACTACTTAGAGTCCAATTCTGATTCCCCTATATTCTATCTGTTTGATTTTGATAAGTTCTTGGATATGCATGAGCTTCAGTTGCTGCATGTGTAAAATGGGATAATAATAGTTCCTATATTACAGCACATGAAAAAACACTTGGCACAGTGCCTGACACATGATAGACGCTCGAATGTTACTTATGATCAGCATTCACAGAAAGGATTTGTTTTCCTGTATGTGTATCTGTATCATCCATATCTATTTTTAGTTATTGACCAGTCATAAAGCTCAGGGCTAAGCAATTGCTGTGTTTATCAAACAAATATCTACAGACCGTCTCTGGCTCCCTTTAGAACTCTATTTGCCCAACTTATTTTCAGCTCTGAAAGAGTTACAGTACACGTTTTAAGTGTCACATTAACACTTTCTTTTTGGTTACCAGAGTTACAGCTTATCAACAGCTCTCTTAAATTTTCCATGCCTGTTTTCCATCACTTGTCTCCCGGAACCATCCACTTGGCAAAGCTCTCTGCTCCCTCTCTCTCTGTATTTCTCCCCTCTCCATCATCTGATGTTGTGTCTGTCTCCTCTGTTGTTTTCCTGTTCTTCCCAGGTTCTCCTACTTCTTTGGCAGAAATAGCAAATGGTTTTCATCTCATGCATCAGCTCAGAGAGCCTGGAGAGCTACATTGAGACTTCTCAGGCCACGTCTAGGGTCGGTGAGAAAGAGCATCATGATTGATTAGCAATGTCTGTGACTGTCACGAGAAGGAAGGTAGGGTTGTGTGTAGTAGCCGTTTGCCATCCTTATTTGGGCAAAGGAAACACTGTGGCTCATCATTTTGCAGCTTTACTACAAATCTTAGCACAAGATCAAACACAGGCTGAAATACAAAGTTAAATCATCGAATACAGTATACCACAACTTAGACAGGTGCTAAAAAATGATTTCTTCTAATGGCTCTCTCATAGCCACAGGGAATATCTATACCCCTCTGTCTTTGGGAAGCTGGGCGTCCTCGGTGAAGAATGTTCTTCCTTCTTTCTAGAAAGCACAAGCTGCAACAGAAAGATTGTTCCAGCCCTAATAGTAAATCTGCTAAGAAAATTCAGGGATCAGTTTGGGTAGGAAAGAAGTCAGGCTAAATAAAGGTGAGTGTGGCCTGTGTGGTAAGGCTGACATCCACTGACCTAAGGCCAGTCCTGACACCTGCTTGCTCATCTCCTAAGAACCCTGAATAAGGCCACCTCACCTTAGCCCCTTTTGTCTCCTTGTTTTGACAGGAGGTACCTGGGTCAGGGTTAACTTGTGAACAGAGGGCTTAGAAGTGTCCATGGCAGGGTGTTAATGCTTGTATTACATTTGCTCGGCATCTTGCCTGTGCTAAGCCAGGGGCTCATGTCAGATTCAGGAACCGCCTCCTTCTTCTCCTCCCATGCTTAGAACAGACACAGATTAAGCTCTTGCCATGTTTCTATATCCTGCCCTGGCCCATGCTCCCATGCCCAAACCTCAAGGTTCTCTTGCTCAGAAACCTCTCCTCTGTGCAGAGCCACAGAGTCAGCAAGTCCACTTCCATGCTTGGCCATACAGCCCTTGTTCCAAGCCACTCCCCTGAGCCCTGCCTGTCAATAGTTACAATCTTGTTGATGATGGCAGCTGCAGTGAGTGTCCTTTATAGTCTATTAGACCTCGGGCAAGCTTCTCAACCTCTCTGTGCTCAGTTTCCTCATCTAGAAGGTAGAGATTATACTAAGAGTACATACTTTGTAAGCTTGTTTTAAAGACTAGAGGAGTTGGCCAGGTGCAGTGGCTCACGCCTGTAATCCCAGCACTTTGGGAGACTAAGGCAGGTGGATCACGAGGCCAGGAGTTCGAGACCAGCCTGGCCAAAATGGTGAAACCCTGTCTCTGCTAAAAATACAAAAAATTAGCCAGGCATGATGGTGGGCACTTGTAATCCCAGCTACTCAGGAGGCTAAGGCAGAACAATCACTTGAACCCAGGAGGTCATGTTGCAGTGAGCCGAGATTGCACCACTGCACTCCAGCCTGGGCGACAGAGTGAGACTCTGTCTCACAAAAAAAAAAAAAAAAAAAAAGACTAGAAGAGTTTGAAGAGTTAATACAGGTAAAACCCTCGAAACAGTGCTTAGGGCATGATAAATGGTGAAAATGTTAACCATTATTATTAAAAGTGTTTCCCCTCTTGTCCTGTTTGATCCCCACAACACTGTGAGGTCAGCTAGGGCCACGGGGTTAGAACCCTTATTCTAGAAGGAAACAGAAGTTCAGGAGAGCTAGGCTGGAAGGGCTAAGTTGGGCTGGAGTCAAGTTCTTTTGACTCCATGTCCAGGACTCTTGTGTGATGCCACCTGTGAGCTTTAGTATTTGACCTCAGACCACACTAGGGCCTGATATTGTTTTCCCTTATAATTGTTTATAAAAGAGGATTTTATAAACACTCTGAAATCCTCACAGTCTCGAAGTCAGCCTGGAATAGGCATTTTTATATGTAAATGCATCAAGTATACACATTGGTATTACAATTAGTGATTTAGCATCCCTGGGAGAGAAGATAGGTAAAGGCATTAAGGCATTTCATCTTTTTTTTTTGTGACAGAGTCTTTCTCTGTCCCCCAGGCTGGAGTGCAATTGTGCAATCTCAGCTCACTGCAACCTCTACCTCCCGGGTTCAAGTGATTGTCCTGCCTCAGCCTCCTGAGTAGCTGGGATTAGAGGCACCTGCCACCATGCCTGGCTAATTTTTGTAGTTTTAGTAGAGACAGGGTTTCACCATGTTGGCCAGGCTGATCTCTAACTCCTGACCTCAGATAATCTAACCACCTTGGCCTCCCAAAGTGCTGGGATTACAGGTGTGGGCCACCACACCCGGCTGGCATTTTATCTTTTATCTTTTCTGTCTGTAGTAGACTGCTGCCATTTTACTGGTTTCAAGACCATTTAACTTCTTTTGCAATATCACCCGAATTTCCTCTTGGGGAATGCCCATACAGGGTAAGTGGTGGGGCTCTCAGTTCTTACTCTTCTTGTTTTCAAGTGGCTAGGCCTCTGTCAGACCTGTCCCCCAGCCTCTCCCCTGCCCTCCATTCCTCCCCAGGGAGAGGGAGTGACGCATCTGGTGATTTTGTGGGAAGAAACTGGGCATGATCTGCTCAGCTTCCTCTGCCTCCTTCTCTCTTGTGGAATACACATTCCCTTGTCTTCTAAGCTATAATTTTACAGGGCCAGGGCCCTAAAGGGGAGACCTGCAGTTATCCATTTCTGCCTGTGATAGGCTGTCTGTTCCTGAGATTTTAATACATAGACGCTCTTTGCAGCCAAACAATGAAACTACATTCTCCAAACCTGTGATATTTTGTACCCCATATGCCTAACCCTGTGTCTATCCTCTTTTAATTGTTCTCAATTCAGGCAGGGAAAAGAAGGAGGTTCATTTATTAGCCCGTTATACCCTGACTCCCTCCCTAGCTCTCAGTCTATAGGATTTACATGGGGCTGTCCCCACCTACCCAAGCCTGGGTCTGTCATATAATCAGGTCATGACAATCAGCACATTTCCATCCCTTTGGTCATAGCAATTAGTTCATCTTGGGCACACAATCCAGGTTGACTCAATGAGATGCTATCCTGGAGAGTTATTGGATTATTTTGAGAAAATAAGTTATGATTTCTGCTGGGATGACTCAGAGAATATCAACCGAGACTTACTGAGCTTCTTCCCACCATAGAAGAAGAGCCTGCTTGAATAGAGTTGACAGAGCAGAAAGCAGAGCACAACTTGCTGATTGGACCCCCGTCAGCAAGTTGATATTGGCCAATATTTACCATATGCGTCAGCTTCCACTGATCTTTCTGTGGCCCTAGGTATCCTACAGGGACAAGTTACCCTACTGGATAAAGAAAGGCGGCCTGGCACGGTGGCTCATGCTTGTAATCCCAGCACTTTGGGAGGCCGAGGCGGGCGGATCACGAGGTCAGGAGATCGAGACCACGGTGAAACCCCGTCTCTACTAAAAATACAAAAAAATTAGCCGGGCGTGGTGGCGGGCACCTATAGTCCCAGCTACTCAGAGAGGCTGGGGCAGGAGAATGGCGTGAACCCAGGAGGCAGAGCTTGCAGTGAGCCGAGATTGCGCCACTGTACTCCAGCCTGGGCGACAGAGCGAGACTCCGTCTCAAAAAAAAAAAAAAAAAAAAAAAAAAAAATTAAGGCTGACTGAGCCTGGTCTATTGAATGGACTTGTTCATTTGTGTAGTAATTAATCACAGGACTTAATGTGCTTGGCAACTGTTACCTTCAGCACGTTCTACGTGATTCCAGAGCTAATCACCATTTTTGTTATTCTCTCAAAACCCATGAGAAAGATGCACACACCACTTCCGAATTCCCTCTGCACTTAACCAGAGGAGAGAGAGATGATGATCATCATTGCCATCGACATCTTTCTTTTGCTTTTCTTTCTATTTTAAAGTCATGTCAGATAAATGGATAAACGTAAACCTAAAGACAGGTGGAGAGAAGTGTTCACATTCGTGTGTGAACTAAAACTAACATAAGCTTCTGGTCAGGACAAGTTTCAGAAGGGGCTAAATGGATGTTAATCCAATTCTCCAGATGAGAAACTGAAGCTCAGAGAAGTGAAATAACTTGTGCAGCACTCACACCTGCCTGACTCCAAAGCCCAGGCCCTAGGTCATTGTGCCACCCACTTCTCTGCATAGACAGACTCTTAGTGCCCAGTGGGTAAAGACTGATTTGCTCCTCTCCAGCTGCTAAGGTCCACTTTACCATGGGCTGTGCTGGCTGGGAAGAAATCCTCTGTCCTCTGCACCCCAGAGCCTTGCCTGTCTGCACCCCTTCTTGAGTTCACTACAAGGCATATATTGTCACATAGAGAGGCATTTTTTTCCATCTTCACTCCAAACAGCTTGTGATAATATTGCTCAGAAGATCAGGTTGATAGGAGTGAAATCAAGACAGACTCAGTTCCAATCCTAAATGGGATTACGAAGGTGGTGATCTAGACCCCTTCTTTTACTGCTGGTTGGTGAGAAAAGCTATGACACCTGCTGGGTATGAGCCCCCCGACCCTCACCCCCCCCTGCTATCCTTACACACTATGCCTGGAAGTGTGAAATGATGAAACTTTTTCTGGGGAGGTGGAGGAAGCAATTTGATGTTATACAGCAAGCATAAATGTGCATATATGGCACATTGTTTTTCTAGGGCCTCCCTAATAAAGTACCACAAACCAAGTGGTTTAAACAATACAAATTAATGGTCTCACAGTTCTGGAAGCTAGAAGTCCAAGATCAAGGTGTCAGTGGGGTTATTTTTTCTGAGAGTGTGAGGGATACTCTGTTCCATACCTATGCTGTAACTTCTGGTAGTTTGCTGGTCATCTTTGGCATTTCTTGGCTTACAAAATCATTATCCCAATCTCTGCCCTTATTTTCACATGGCATTCTCTCTGTGGGCATGCCTCTGTGTCCAAGGACAACAGTTATATTGGAATAAGGCCTACCCTAATGACCTCATCTTCGCTAATTACATTTGCAATGACCCTATTTCCAAATAAATTTATATCCTGAAGTGCTAGAGGTTAGGACATATTAATTTTGGGTAGACACAGTTTAATCCATAACACCTGGGAATTTTGCTCCTAGAAATTCAGCCTGGCTATCTATTTGCATGTGTTCACAAAGAGATATTTTATAAGGTGATTTGGCAAAAGCAAAATTGGAATCCTATGTGTTAAAAAAGAAAGTACACCCACATGTACTACCATGAAAACATTTCTAGGGCATATCATTAAATAAAGAAGCGTCTCATAAAAGGTGATGTGATCCTAAAACAGAACAAAACTCCTATCTTCGTAAGTGTGCACAGAGATGATCAGAAGAACAGACAAACCAAACAATTGACAGCAGTAAGTCCTGGTGAGAAGAGAGAGAGCAGAGGATTGTTAAAGTGCCACTTGAAGTTTTCTGGCATATTCTGGTGATTTGAATTTTTTTAAATTAAACTTTAAGTTTTGGGATACATGTGCAGAACGTGCAGGTTTGTTACATAGGTATACATGTGCCATGGTGGTTTGCTGCACCCATTAACGTGTTATCTACATTAGGTATTTCTCCTAATGCTATTCCTCCCCTAGGCCCTCCCACCCCACAACAGGCCCCAGTGTGTGATGTTTCCCTCCCTGTGTCCATGTGTTCTCATTGTTCAACTTCCACTTATGAGTGAGAACATATGGTGTTTGGTTTTCTGTTCCTGTGTTAGTTTGCTGAGAATGATGGTTTCCAGCTTCATCTACGTCCCTGCAAAGGACATGAACTCATCCTTTTTTATGATTGCATAGTATTCTATGGTGTATATGTACCACATTTTCTTTATCCGGTCTATCACTGATGAGCATTTGGGTTGGCTCCAAGTCTTTGCTATTGTGAACAGTGCTGGAATAAACATATGTGTGCATGTGTCTTTATAGTAGAATGATTTATAATCCTTTGGGTATATACCCAGTATTGCTGGGTCAAATGGTATTTCTGGTTCTAGATCCTTGAGGAATCGCCACACTGTCTTCCACAATGGTTGAATGAATTTAACCTTTTGTAATGATAATGTACTCACATTTTATTACTTGAGTAATAAAGATATTACTTGAGTAAAAAATAAAGATTGTTTTCTTTCCATACCCAGTGGTCAGGCTGGACCCAAAGAAAAGTAGTTCAAACCAGACAGTCCCCAGAGGGTCTCCAGGGGTCCATGGAAGAAGGGGACCTTGGAGGCTGGACAGAACCAAAATCATTCCTTATCCACTGGACACCAAGAATCTCAGTGCAGAGGGGTGAGTGGCACAATGGCCAAGAGCCTGGGCTTTGGAGTCAGGCAGGTGTGAGTGCTACACAGGTTATTTCACTTCTCTGAGCTTTGATTTCTGCAGAATTGGGTTAACACCCACCTCAGGGGATCCCTTCTGAAACCATGCCCTGGCCATGACCTACAT
Organism: Hylobates moloch; assembly: GCF_009828535.3. Lineage (NCBI taxonomy): Eukaryota > Metazoa > Chordata > Mammalia > Primates > Hylobatidae > Hylobates > Hylobates moloch. Next base: position 85,919,815 of record NW_026652281.1, read on the forward strand.
TAATCTTAGTTCCCATTTCATGTATGGGCCAGATCATATTTCAAAAATTTTCCAGAAATACTTCCAGACACTGGCCCAAGATTCTGGCATTCCAATCAGGCATTTGTGAAATTCTCAAGAAAAAGCAAGGCTTTTTGAGTTGGGTCTTTAGATATGGGTAAGATTTCAGTAGGTGAGAAAGGGGAGCTGTGGGCCTATGACAGCAGAAACGAAAACACTCCCTACCACCTCCCCATGTCGTCTTCTGTCTTTTTTGCATTTAAACTTTTTTATTTGGGTTGGTATTTCGCTTTCCCAATTTTTAAAACTATTTACCCATGTATATACTTGCGTGTTGTCATAGTATTCACAGAAAAGATATGCGCATATACATGAATCTGTGTGTGTGTTGTGAAAAATGAGGAAGAGAAAGAAAGAAACAGAAATAATTTCTATTAATTTCAAACTGATTAATGAATAGGGAAATGGGATCAAAACTAATTAAATAGAAATTCTGATTCCAAAAGATATGGCACAAATACCCCTTATAAATGACCAGATTTCAAAGGATTAAAGCCCAACAAAACTCTCTTAAATGAACATTATACCAATAGCTCTCTAATCTCTCTTTTGGGATTTAGAAAGACCTTCAAGGTTCGAGTGTGCTACGTGTTCACCATTGTAAACCTTCATGAGCAATGAGCACAGTTCTGGTTATTTGAGTGTTCTCGGTGTTTGGATCTGTATAAAAGGGAGCTGGAGTTTCTACCTTTTTCCTCTAGCTATCTGGTGGCTACAGCTCTGTCAGCTGCTTGTGTAATTAATCGCCAGGCTTAGCTAATGCCTCCTAAATTAATGCAATTATCAGTGTCTCCAAATAACCACCTTCGTGCACTGCTATCAAAATACACTGTTGACAGATCTGCAGCCAAAGTAGTGATGTTCTGAGACTGGAGTTGGGATTGATTTTAATTAACTTGTTTCTCATATTACAAAGGTGAGAAATACCAATTCTCAGTAGCTCCAGATTAAAAAAATGGAAAAGGTGGTGTGTGGATGGGAAGAGATTCATGAAAATAATGGCTACAAGGTATTTTTGCTCTGCAGCTTCACATCCGCTGGCTGTGTTTTATGACTGCAGTGGCCCGGGCTCAGGCTGGAGCCCCTTAGTGCTCTCTCTGATGCATATTGCAGGGGTCCCTGGTTTAATTTGCTCTGGGCTGAGTGTGGCAGGGGGAATCTCAGAATCAGGGCAGACACTTCTCCTCCTCACCTCCTTCCATCCTGAAATATTTCATTAAACATAGGGCATTGGAGCCAAATGAAGGTGAGAGAAAGCACATTCTATTGGTTTGAATTTGTTTTATGCTGTAGCTTCACTTCTAAAGGCTCCTGTTTTCAAGACACACAGCCCAATCTCTTATGTGGAAGGAGCTGCTTTCTCCGGGCAGACATTTTGGAAGGGGTGACTATTCCTGGGTCTGGGTCTGAGAACGATGGTGTGGAATGGTGTTTGCAGTGTGCATTCTGCTGGACATTAGCTTGCAAGATGGTCCCAGGAAAAAAGAAAAATCAAATACGTGGAAAATACTGTGGATTCTGGTGCCCCCTCCCCTGCCCCAGGAGTTTTCCTATGTACCATAACATATCAAAGGCTCTGAGAAGTCCTGCATTAAGAAAAAGTGTTTATCCCTGCTCAGCCTAGTGCTACCTGTGACCACAGGCCCCTATACTTGGATTTCGTTTGGATTAGCACGGGGCAGAAGTAATGTTATGTGAGATTCACCTGGGGAACTCCCCTGAGTGAGCTAAAACGTGGGCTTGGGGACCTTGGTTTTCCCCTTCTCTGCCACTACTTACTGTGTGACCCTGGCAAGCTCCTTCCCTGCTCTGGGTCTGAGACTTCCCTTATTGACAAAGAAGAGGTCCTGCCTTAGATTCTCTGACTCTGTCAGGCCTGCAGACCAGGAGCTCAGTTCAAAACCAGAGGATGTGAAAGGTCAGGGAAAGGGAAGGAGAGATTGACTTAAGGAAATAGGAAAGAGTTTAAGGAGGCTTCATAAAGAGATCATTGTATAAAATTGGCTTTTTTTGACTACAAATTGGGTTCAGTATATACTCCTTGGGTGATGGGTGCACCAAAATCTCACAGATCACCACTAAAGAACTTATTCATGTAACCAAGTACCATCTGTTTCCCCAAAAACCTATGGAAAGAAAATAAATTTAAAAAAATGGTTGTTGTTTTCTAAAAATAAATAATAATACAATAATAAAAATAGGCTTTTTAAACACTGACACATACCAGCTGTATATATTTTCGAGGTACATGTGATAATTTAATACATTCATATAATTTGTAAAAATCAAATCAGTGTAATTGAGGTATCCACCACCTCGTATATTTGTCTTTTCGTTATTCTAGAAACATTAGAGTTATGAGACCATCTTGAGGAGGGCGTTTTTCTTTGGAGAAGCTTAAGCTGGTTCTCCTGAATGAGGTTCTCTGATTGTGTTGGAAAAGGGGAAGATTGACCACCTTCCATGTCTGTCATGCCAACAAGACTGTTGAGAAACACCCCCACCCCCAGGAGCTCCAGTTTTGCTTCTGGTCTTCCCCCTGCCCACCCACCCATCCCACCTCCCAGCACACAGCAGTGGCTGTGGTTGGGCACAAGTGAGGAGAGGGCACTCTTCTGCCCAGCAGGCAGGCCCCTGCCCCCACCCCCCCAAGCCTTTTCTGTAGCTCGAGGCTGCTCCTCTTCTGGAGAATGCTGTCCTTGTGGTGAAAAGGTCCAACCCCAGAGCTCAGCCAATTTGGCTTTAGGCGACTCAGAAGGGAGAGTGCCACTTTGCGACAGTTGAAAATGAAGGATTAATAATCCTCCATGTGAGTCTTGTTATAATGTTTTTCATAGGCCTGTAACCTGGGGGGATTAGTTGGTGCAAACAAAAGGAGGGATGGAATGGCAAAGTGAGGCTTATTTTCTTGGCAGGGTTGCTTTCTCAGCCGCTTCTCATTCTGCTCAGATTAATTCTTCTGGGAGAACGCACTGGCTCTTAGTAATAATCATCATAATAAATATCTCAAATCTTAAATAAAATCATTTTCATATAGCTGAAATCATTTTTAAAAAGCAAGACACGGCCGGGCGCGGTGGCTCACGCTTGTAATCCCAGCACTTTGGGAGGCCGAGGCGAGCGGATCACGAGGTCAGGAGATCGAGACCACGGTGAAACCCCGTCTCTACTAAAAATACAAAAAATTAGCCGGGCGTGGTGGCGGGCGCCTGTAGTTCCAGCTACTCGGAGAGGCTGAGGCAGGAGAATGGCGTGAACCCGGGAGGCGGAGCTTGCAGTGAGCCGAGATTGCGCCACTGCACTCCAGCCTGGGCGACAGAGCGAGACTCCGTCTCAAAAAAAAAAAAAAGCAAGACACATGTAGTCTTTGTTGTGGGTCAGACACCGAGTAGGAACATTCTTGCATGATTTTAGCTACTCTTACTGCAACCCCCGCTGGACTGTGCTATCATTATCCCATTGTAAAGAGGAGCAAATAGAGTCCAAAGGTGTAGGAGGCCTGAGTTTTCAGCCTCTTCTGCTCATCCACCTGCTTAGAGCAGAAGCTCCGGCCCAGGTACTCCCTCTTGTCTAGCCTGCAGGACTCAGAAGCCCTGTGGACTGGCGTGAGAGATTTTGCCTGACTGGTCCCCTTGGTCTCTAAAGGTTCTGAAATCTCAGACAACCAGCTCTCTTTGGGTTTTCAAACCTCTTTTGTGGAATGGTCACTGGCTGCTGCTCCCACACAGTGGCCCTCCTAGTCCCCAATGTCACTGACAGATGCTCCCTGGATGGAACCTCCAGAATTCTCTGCGACAGTGACACTGGAAGGAACAAATGGCTAGAGAACAAACTGTCATCTAGTTGCACAGCCCCTGGCAGCTGGTTGGATCTGAGCAGAGCGGCCTAATCCCAGGCAGGCCAGCAAACCACAGCAAAGTTGATGTGTAAACTCTGCTGTCCAGGGCTTCCTAGATAATGTGGCAATGGGCCAGTCCATCATGTCCTCTCTTTTGAGTACTTTGAACTTGAGCTATGGAGAATGAGAAGTCAGTAGAAGGAGGTGAGGTGAGACAAAGAGCCACATCAAGAAGACTACAGGCAGGAGGAAAATGGACACATGGAAGGTGAGAGGCGGTGGCAGAGGAACGGTGGAAGCCAAGAGGGAGCACAGATGAATCGGTGCAGTAGGTGAGAGCCACTGGGACTAGGGAGTCAAAGAGGGTCCCAGGGAGAGAGTAATTAGAGGCCCAGGTGCTGGAGTTGCCACCTACCTGCCCCTGCCTGGTGTGGGGCTGGCCAGCTTTGCCTATCGTGCCCTATATTCTAACACTAATCCTATGTAACCTCTATAAGAGACTGGAACATGCCTCTGGGCCCGGAAACCAAAAAACTAAATGAATGCACCTCGTGACTCCAGGACTCTGCTAATGACTTCAGCTCATTAGGTGAACTGTCTGCTGAATCACTTCCCTGGCACCCTTCCCACCCTGTCCATCATCAAAGGAGACCTAGTGTGATTCTCAGAATCTCAGCCCTTGCCCTGTCACCTGCTCCTCTCACTTCTTCCATCCCTGCTGCCTCCTTTCTCTGTCTGTCCTGCTCTTTCTTATTCACTCAAATGAGACTTCAGAGCTGCTTGGAGTGGGACAAGGAAGCAGTGATGCTCTTTAAAAAGCCTGTTTGATAAAGGTATGGGAGGATTTTACTTGATAGATAAAGTGAGAGCCAGAGAGAGAATTTCCTGGAGAAATCTGTCAAGTAGCTGCTTACAGAAATCTGCATGCCCTGTTGGACACTGGGGTGTCAGTCTTCAGTGGAAGCAGAAGGAAAATGTCTAATTGTGTTCATTGCACTGAAGAAATTTATGTTTTATGAGTGCTGCACCCTGCGTGTCCCAAGCACCCTTTTAGAAGAACCAGGTCCCAGCGGGTCTGAGACTGGAGGCACAGCTGTCCAGGATGGAGCTCTTGGTGACTGCTCCCACCCTGCTGACTCAGCATTTATGAACAGTACAGCAGAGAGACCTGATGGTGTCCAGTCTCCAGGTCTCAAAAACCAGACAGATTCACAATGGGCCACCAAAGAGCATACAGCAAGCCACACTTTCTAGGGCGATAGCTGGGAGACCGCCTAATATCTTCTCCAACCTTCTCTACCTTTGATCTGGTACTATTTAGGATTATCTGGTTGCCAGTGACAGAAATCACTCTGGCTCAGCTGCTTTTGGTGGCTCACATCTGTAATCCTAGCACTTTGGGAGGCCAAGGAGGGGAGACCACTTGAGGTCAGGAGTTAGAGACCAGCCTGGCTGACATGGTGAAACTCCATCTCTACTAAAAACAAAAATTAGCCAGAAATTGCTTGAACCCAGGAGGTGGAGGTTGCAGTGAGCCAAGATCATGCCATTGCACTCCAGCCTGGGCAACAGAGAGATACTCTTTCTCAAAAAAAAAAAAAAAAGAAAAAAAAAAGAAAAAGAAAAAGAAAGAAAGAAATCACTTCAGCTCATCTAAACTAAAAATAAAAAACAAAAACTTCTAATAAGAATATGGGATTGCTCATAGGAAGAACTTGACAATGAGCCTGGAGACAGACCAGGCCGATGGTTCTGGTGGGTGAGGGAACAGGGCCTCTGTTTAAGGCACTCCTGGTGGCATGAACCATCAGCCAGTGCTTTTGGCCCTTGTATCCCTCTGCTCAAGGTCCACATTGTCATGAGAGAGAGATTAATGGGGCTGGTTGTGATTTGCCTGGCCCTTTGCTGGAATGACTTTGATTGGCATTTCCACCCAAACTACATACAATGAGGAGAAGGGTGGCTTCTACAAAGGCAAATCAAGGTCTTATCAGAGGAAGAGAGCATGGATTCTGGGCAGCTGCAGGCATCGTCTCTTCACACTGACCCTGATTTTCTTTCCTTTTTTTTTTTATTTTGGGAAAGGGAGCCCCATTTCTCATAAAGGGTTGCAGCCTGCAGGGTGGCCATTCCGATAGGCTGTGAAGCACAACCTCCAACCAGAAGCCAGAAACAGATACTTCAAGGGAGGGACAAGAGGAACAGGAATTAATGCTGAGTGGTGTGGCCGGATATACATAATCAATATGCCACAGGAGCAGTCATGAGTCTTTATAGAAGGGGAAATATGTGCACGCACAGCTGAGCTTCATGCCCCTTCATGGGCACCGTGTACAATAAATGGCAGTGTTAGCATGATCCAAGGGTGGAGTTTTCGATCCTCTGACATCAAAAGGTGACACAGAGGATATGAAAACCCTTACTATGTGTTCTCTGTAGAATGGCCAGAAACATTCCATGGTCTCCTATCAGGCAAAAAAGGAGGGGCAGTGTCAGGCAGTTGGTTTATGTCAGTGGGGGTGGGGGGGCATCTTTTGAAAGGGCTGGTTTCTGTTCAGCCCTTAGGGAAGAAAGGCTGATCTTAGCGAGGGAGGGGTTATAACAAGGTGTGTCTGACTCTCCAACCCCCTGTCAGGGCTGAAACTCAGTTTTCAAGTTTTCTCTGGGGTCCCCTTGGCCAAGAGGTGTCCATTCCATCAATGGAGGGGCTTACTATTGTGTTTTTAGTTTACATTCTCCCCCTTTTGGCCAAGATCTTCCAGAAGCAACTGTAGGTCAGAGTGGTGGGAGAAATTGTAGGAAAAACGCAAACCTTCTTGGAATGCCAGGGGGTTTTGCAAAGCTTTGGGGGAGAATGAGCCCAAGGTGGCAGTTCTTACCCTGGGGCAAAGGGCAAGAAGTAGGTACAAAAGAAAACAGGGGAGTTTATCTGAATAGCTTGTTTACTCATGTCTCCAGAAACCTGGCCTTTAATCATCTGCCCACACTTACCCACAAGTATGTTGACTCAAGGCCTTTGTCATTAAATCTATACTGAATTAATGCCCGCAGCTCCAGCTGGTCAGGGCTGTGGCTGCTGACTCTTTACAGCACCCTCCTCAAGGTCTGTGAGCAGCCCAGTCCCCTAGCCCACTCTTTCACTGGATACCTGGGTCTGAGTGCATTTGTTCATCCGTCATTTGGCCAGGGCTGAGGGTCGGACCTGGCAAGCACCATCAATGGCCAAACTTTTATTTTGTCTTGTCCCGGGTCCATCCTATCCTTCTCTGGGACTCCTATTGCCAAAGGACTTACAGCCAAAAGACATAAAGCCAATTTAAACATTCCAGGCCAGACAGGAATGGAGGTAAGCACTGATCCTAATTTTCTGTGCTTGTCTTTGTTCAATCCTCCCCGCTCTCACTATGCCATTCGCTGGATTTGGTGGTCTCCTCCGAATTCTTCCTGAGGCTTTAAGCCTCAGGCCTCCATTATTCATTCATTCATTCATTCATTCATTCATTCATTCATTTGCTCACGCAATGAGAGTGCATCAAGCACCTACCAGGCATCACAAACAGGGTAAGACCTCAGGCTTTGTGCCTTCTTTGACCTTAGCATCCTTCATTGCCTACTGTGGTCCCTGGCTTGGTGAGACCTCCCTGCCTTACCTTGTCTCTTCCCATCTCTTTGGTGTCCCAGCCTGACCAGTTCTAGGCTCATATTATGCAAGAAGGTTGAGGAAGGATTTGGAAACATGTGCCTCGTTTCAGTAAAGGCTCTGTGGTCAACTTCAGCTTTAGCACCTGGGAGTGAGTCCATGTGTGTACCTCAGATGGGATGGATCAGTTTGGGTGAGGGGATGGGAGAGAAAAGATCTGCTATCTTGGGTGCTGATGAAGGCAGCTCAGTTGGGGGTGACAGTGAAGGTAGTCCCAGGCACCTAAGTGGAGGTGAGGAGCATGCAGGTAGAAGTGAAGCATGGCCTGGTGCCAGTGGCTCAGGCCTGTGATTCCAACACTTTTGGAGGCTGAGGCAAGAGGATTGCTTGAAGCCAGGAGCTTGAGACCAGCTTAGGCAACATAAGGAGAACTTGTCTCTACAAAACAAAAAACAAAAAAATTAACCAGGTGTGGTGTTGCGGATCTGCAGTTCCAGTTCCAACTACTTGAGAGGCAGAAGTGAGAGGATCGCTTGAGCCCAGGAGTTCGAGGCTGCAGTGAGCTATGATCATACCACTGTACTCCAGCCTGAGTGACAGAAGAAGACCCAGGAAGGAAGGAAGGAGGGAGGGAGGGAGGAAAAGAGGGAGGAAGGAAGGAAGCAAGCAAGGAAGGAAGGAAGGAAGGAAGGAAGAAAGGAAGGAAGGGTGAAGAATAGGACAGCACAATGCAAGCCTTACTGGAACTAAGCCTACCCTCCACCAGCTGAGCATGATGAGGGCCTCGCTGAGTCCCTAAAAGGGTCTATCTCCTATGCCTTGCCCTGCTTGAACCATCTCAGCCTTCAGAGCTAACATCGTTATTTCACTCCAGATTATGTTGGATTTAAATTTCCTCTTTATGTCAAAGCCCAAGGAAACCATCCCAACAAGCTGTCACTTAAATCAGAGGAGATTTATTACTTTTAACCAGGGAGAAGCTTGTTACCAATGGAACAGCTTAGATGTCATGAAGATGGGGGCTGGGCTTGCAGTGCCCTTGGCTGCCTGTCAGGGGCTCATCAGTCATCAACACCACTCATGCCTTTGAGGCACAGTCATCGAGGGTGGGACAGGCTTATGACCCTTGGTGTGGAGCCTTAGAAAGAGAACTCAGGGTCTTGTCCTCAGAGGGAGAAGGACTTTAGATCTATGCACTCTGGCCCCACATGTCCTCTTGTTCCTTAAGATTTGTTTTCTCATTTCTGCAGAACTAGAAGACTCTCATTTAAAATGATCTTGGACGCTTATTCTCTGGTCAGTCCAAAGTGTGAGTGGGATGGAATTGCCCCTCCACATGTAAGCCCTCGGGGAGGGCTGGCCAAGAGGGATGCTTGCTGGACCACAGGAAGATGAGCAGGCTGGGATTGGCTGTTGCCCTTCACAGTGCTCGTGGATGGTACAAGCTGACGTAGGGAGTTAGAAGGCATGTGCCTTGCAGAGAACAAGGGAGGTCTTTCTTCTGTCTTTGAGTGAGAAAGACACCTCTCCAGTATCTCTTTAGGCTATGGACCAGGGATATTCCTGGCAAAGGTTGTGGTGGGCACAGCATCCAAGCATTCAGAGTGGCAGATGCCAAGTTTTAAAATGATGTCTGGTTGTGTTTGTGCTGAGTGTTAAAAACACAACTGGTAGAGAATGCAGGAAGTCTCTTGGCATCTGGGAGCATCTGGAAATAATCTCTGCCTCTGAGTTGTGGTCAGGACTCAGACTTAATAGGTAGGAAAGTGTCCTGAAACTGTGAGGTGCCATGTAAATGTAGTGGTGCAATTATACAGGAACAAGCGGGAGGAGGAGTTTAAACTGGGCCTTATCTCCTCTCACTGGGTAGGAAGGCCTCCTCCAAGGTCATGAATTCTCATCCAGGTCCTCAAATGCCTGCAACTAAACTCAGAGTTCTCTAAGGGTAGGGGCTGTGCCTTTCACCCCATTTAAGCATTCCTCAGTGCTTAGTAAAACACAAGGAACACAAGAGAGGCTCAATAAATACCTGTGGAATAAGCTCATCATCTGCAGAAGGAATGAACTGTGGAATTAAAACCACAATCTATAAACAAAAAGGGCCATCCTCACAAATGTGCATGCCTTCAGGGGTCCCACAAATAACCTACACAAGTGAGGTGGACAGGGTAGAGCTATAGGGAGTGGTGGCAACTTGGGGAAACTGGAGCACCCCAGTCCCTTCTCTTCAGGGCAGCTGCTCCTCTTCTTGTTTGCCACAAGGGAACGTGTACTCAATGATGCCAGATCTTCTGAGTATTTTTTTAATCCTGAAATATACATTTTTAAAATAATGACTCTCTCCATTTTTAAAGTGTAGTCAATTAAATCAAATATAAAAATAAGACAAGTATTGTGTAGAGCACTCAGCACACCTGCCAGCCAGGCTTGGTGTGAGGGCCATCCTACAGGGCCTCACGCTTCTCCCACTGCTCCTTTTCATGGATGGGGAGACCAAGGCCCAGGGATGGGGAGCCACTTGCCAGAATGCAGAACTGGTGACAGCAGATAGTTGTGATGGGGAGGAGAGCAAGTGAGTGGTTGGGAGCATCCATGTGCCTTCTGGGCAGGTGAGATACATTTCCTTTGCTCATGGGGGTCCCTGAATTTTGTTATTCAGCCCCCTCTAAGAAGGCTCTGGAAAGGGCAGCCAGGGCACCGGATCTCACTGCCATGAGCTGTTGTCTTTGTACTCTGCGCACTAACAGCACTCGTCATGGGGCTTACTTGCCAGGAGGGCCTTGGCACTGGCAGGTGGAACAAGAGGAAAAGCAAGAGCTGTGATGCCGCGAAGGAAAGGCGATTCTCCGGGGCTTAACCCCATTTTGCCTTGGACCCAGCAGTCTGGAAACAGCCCTGCAAGCCTGATAACTCTGTGTAGACAGACGAAGGAGGGACAGGGAGGAGGGACAAGGAAGCCCAGGAATGAGTGTAGCAACAGCCATGAGGTGGTCCCTCCCCAGTAGCCCCCTCTCCTCCATAGAGCAATGGCCTGAAGCCCAGGAATCATTGGTTTGCCCACAAATCCAAATGGGATGACATGCACATCATCTGATTGGCTGAGAATGGCTTGTTAATTAGGAAATCAAATCGGGGCTGCACACTCAGAGCTGTTTGTGGGTTTGTGGGAGTTTATTTGCTTTGCTTTATTGAGTGGGTGGCTCTTGCCATCATGATAATAGAGAGCTGATAAACAGAGAAAACACAGGAAATAATTTGGCCTTCAGCCCAAAATGAAGGCTGGAGGGAACCAGGGTTTCAGTGCTGGAGGAGGGGACGGCAGCTGTTCTAGACTGTGCAGGGAGAGACTCATCTCTTTTTGGCCAGAACAGACCTCTGGGCCCAGGACGCCACCCCTGCTTCTCATCAGAGCCCGAGTCCCTGCTGATAATCAGGTGTGGATGTAGGTTCCAAGGGGAAGCTTGTCCAATTGTGGGATCCTCTTTAAGAAAAAAGAACATGAAATTAGATATGAAAGTGAATATTGATTTAGAGCAGAAAAAAAAAGAAATAATGAATAAGAACAGTTTAAAACTGACTTAGATAGTGCTAGTGGCTTCCTGAAAGCTATACAGCACCACAAACGGGCACCACAAACATCAGAAAATCCAAAAAATAGCATGATGTTTGTATTCATTAACTGCTGACACACCTCTAAAATATTTTCCAAATTCTCAGTATGTTTTGGCTTTATACTCTTTGATTGCCTCTTCCCATGACAATGATTATGTGTCTATAGAGAAATTAGAAAGATCCTTTTGCAGAAAAAAACTTCCATTTTGATGAGGCATCCCCAAAAGCCAGCTTCTTCATTTCCCATTGCACATGTCTGAGGATTAGGGGCACAAGCTACAGACTAGCTTCTAGGACCTACACTTTCTCACTCTTTTCTGGGGTCGAGCGCATTTGGGCCAGTTCATCTCATGATGTGACCTCTGGCCTTGTTTCTTCATGTCATGACACAAAGGGAGCAAGTAGGGATATTCCTGGAAGTCATGCCTACACCAGAACAGCTGGCAAAAGCTAAACTCTCCATGAGATCAATTGGAAACTGTGTAAATATATCCCCTTATGTTCATGCTAGATGTAGCTCTGACACAACCTCTTCCGCGTCAGATCCCCAAATGCCCACAGTTTCCCAACATCGCCTGGCAGGAGCACATGGCCGGGGAAAGAAATAGCGGAGTCAGCTAATGTGGTTCAAATACCTTGGTTTTGCAGGTTGTACAAAAACATCTGAACATGTGAGCCCATTGCTAGTGCCTCTCCTGGGGCCCTGAAAAGGGTCAGTGCGAGTGAGGGCCCTGGGAAGGGTCAGTGCGAGTGAGGGCCCTGGAAAGGGTCAGTGTGAGTGAGGGCCCTGGGGCTTCACCAGCGTCATGGTGACTTCCCTTCCATTAGCAAACAGGCTCTGCCAACTCTTTTAGTTCTCCTCTCCTCCACCTCAAAGCTTCTCAGGGTTGGCAGAGTGGAATTCCAATTCCCAGCCCTGGCACAGGCTGGCTATGTAGCTTTCAGGAAGCCACTAGCCCTATCTAAGCCACAACCACCCTGCATAGATGATGAGAAAACTCCAGTTGCGAAGAGAAGATGAGTTTTCTCCCTTCCATTGGATGCATATTTTGCAAAGGGAAGAGCAGAATCAGGCTGAATAAGAAACAGCACCATTTTAGGAGCTACAACGGAGCTTTGAGATGACTTAGCTCAGTATTTCCCAAAGACTATTCTGTGGAACACTGGTCAGCTGTTCAGACAACAAAATGTATTGAACACCTGCTATATAGCAGACATACAATCTAGGCCATACAATCATAGCAGTGAATAACAAGACAAGGCCTCTGCCCTCACCAAGGTTATATTTCAGTGAGGGGGTGGGGAAGGGAAGACCTTTGAAAAAAATAATACTGTTTCAGGTAAGGATAAATGGCTTGGAGAAGACAGTAAACCAAGGCTAGAATGGAGGTTGAGGCTGCTGAAGCAGGTCTGGGGTGACTTTCTGCGTTGGTGACATTTGAGTTGAGGCCTGGATCATGAGGGACAGCCGTGTGAAGCCCTACTGAAGGGGTGATCAGGTGGGACCCTGTCCACAGCAGTCCTTGCACGTTTGCAGGGCAGACAGAGGCCAGTTGTGCTGCAGCACAGAGGATAATAGAGGATAAGAAGAGATGAGTTTGATAAGGGAGTTGGAGCCAGTGTGCAGGGCCTTAATCCCAGGTAAGGAGTTGGGATTTTATTCAAATGGAGCTGAGAAGCCATTGGAGGGTTTCAAACAGGGGTATGATGTGATCTGTGCTGAATTTTCATAAGATTATTCTCACTGCAAGAAGAGTCTTTTATATGGATTTAAGAACACAGCTGAGACCAGTTCAGAGACCATTGTGTCAGTCAAGAGAGATTAGGGTCGCCACGCTAGGGTTATAGAGGTGAAGGTGGAGAAAAATGGTTGGATTCAGGATGTATTTTGGAGGCAAAGCCAACATGATTAATATTTGAACTGGCTGTGGAGTGCAAGAAAAATGAAGAATTCAAGGATGACGCCTAGGTTTTTGTTTTTTTGGCCCGAAAAACTGGGTGAATTTTGGTGCCATTTGAAGATTGAGGAACGTTGAAGGTCGGGGTTTCCATTTTGGAGCAGCTGATTTGGGAGGTACATATTGCTGTGTAACAAATCACCCGAAAATGTAGTGACTTCCAACCACAATAATGAATGATTGTTCTAACAGCTTCTGTGGGTTAGGGATTTGGGGTGCTTGCTCGGGGTGTCTGATGAGGCTGCAGCCTTTTGAAAGCCTGATTGATGCTGGAGATCTGCTTCCAAGGCATCGCTCTCACATGGCTGGCAATTTGGTGGACGTCTCAGTTCTTCCCTGGGCCCCTCCAGGGGGACTGATTGAATGTGTTTATGACATGACGGCTGGCATCCCCAGAGGGAGCAAGGCGGAAGCTGCAAAGTTCTTTATGGCCTAGCCTTGCGAGTGACATGCAGTGACTTCTGCGATATCCCATTGGTCACACATGTCAGCCCTATTCAACGTACAAGGGGACCACACAGGGGCCTGAGACATCCATGCCCTTTCTTTGCACATCTACTGACCTGTTTTAGCTGCAAGTGACAGAAAACACAGTTCAAGCCAGCTTAAAATGAAAAGAAATTTATTGGCTTACACAAAAGGGAAGTCCAATGGAGGAGAGATGGCTGTTTTGTGGAGCTCAGATGGTGTCATCAGAACTCAGTATTTATTTTCTTTTCTTGGCTCCCATTCTTACATGGGCCAACTCCTGAAGATGGCAAGGTGGCAGCAGCCTCATTAGCTTCATATTCTCACAATGCCAAGTCAAGCTGAGAAGACAGCCTTTCTTTCCCAAGAGTTTGAACAAAAAGTCCCAGACCTAATGACCATTCCTACTGACTGACTTAAAAGCCAGGATGAGGCGGGGCTCAGTGGCTCACACCTGTAATCCCAGCACTTTGGGAGGCCGAGGCAGATTACTTGAGGTCAGGAGTTCAAGACCAGCTGGGCCAACATGGTAAAACCCCATCTCTACTAAAAATACAAAAATTAGCTGGGCATGGTGGCACACACCTGTAATCCCAGCTATTGAGGAGGCTGAAACAGGAGAATCGCTTGAACCCAGGAGGTGGAGGTTGCAGTGAGCTGAGCTCGCACCACTGCACTCCAGCCTGGGCAACAGAGAGAGACTCTGTCTCAAAAAAAAAAAAAAAAAGCCAGGGTGACACTGAAATTTCATGGAGATGGGAAGTGGAGCCAGATCTCCCAAAACACATGGATCGAGAGAGAGCTGTCTCTGTGTTCTGCAGACACTGTGATGGGAGAAATCAAGTGCTCATCCCTACGGAGCTCACAGTCTGGTGGGAGAACAGATACACGCATATATGAATAATTAACATACGGGTGAGAAGTGCCATGCTAAAGGGGCCAGCGTGTGCTTCAACAGGACCTGAGAGAGGTGCCTGATTCTGCTTTGGAGATGGCTCTCTGGGTGAGGTCACACCTGAACTGAGTCTAATGGTGTAAGAAATCACTGCATGAGCAAGTCAAGAGTCAAGAAATAGCAGAGTGGGGGTGAGTGGAGGACTACAGCTAGTTCTCTGTTTTTAGAGTGTTACAGCAGAAGTGACAGAGAAATGATCCAGGCTGGGAAGCTAGGCTTGGACCACTGCCATGCTTGGGTCACCCCAAAATGCATGTGTTGGAAACGTAATCCCCAAAGCAACAGTATTGGGAGGCAGGGCCCAGTGGGAGGTGTTTAGATCATGCGGGCTCCACGCTCGTGAATGGATTAATGCTGATTATAAAATGGTTTGAGGATGTAAGTTTGATCTCTTGCTGTTTCTTTGCCCTTCTGCCATGGGATAACACAACAAGAAGGCCCTTACCAGTTGCCAACCCCTTGATCTTGAACTTCCCAGCCTTCAGAATTATGAGCCCTTACATTTATGTTAATTATAAATTACCCAATTTCAGGTTTCTGTTACAGCAGCACAAAACAGTCCAAGACAACAAAGGGCCTTGTATGCCACAGTGAGGAATTTGGGCCTTCCCTTGGGATGCTGAGGAGCCTGTGGTTAGGCGGTGGACCACCGCATCAAGTTTACATTTTCAGTAAGTTCCTCTATCAAAGAGTAGAAGCAGATTAGCCAGGGCCAGGGCTGAACTTGGGGGTTGGCCAGTGAGAAACCACCATGGTGATGGTTGAGGCAGTGGGTAGGTGGGTCTGAAGGAGAGCGGGGCCAATGAAACAGATGAGAAGCTGTGAATTCGGAAGGCAAGGTGAGATCACCAGCCATCACTGGTGATTGGCTGAAAGGGAAAAGAAAGACCCCTAGGTTCCTCGGGCTGGATAGTGGGTGAGGAGGGCAGAAGTGAATCCATTTCTTGGGAGCTACAAGTCCAGCTATCTATGCCTGTCCCCAAAAAGCCCTGGCATGTGTCCCAAAGGGTCTTTACAAGGAAGTCCCCTGCAGTGCTCTCTGTGACTGAAAAAAATAAAAGTGGAATACAGCCTAAATGTTCCGTGATAGGGAATAATTAAATTAATTACGGTATATCCAGCTTGTAAAATAATATGCAGCAGTTTAAAAAGCTGATATTTACTTGAATAGGAAAAGAGTGAGTTGTCAAATGATATATTGACTATAAAGTCATTTAAGTAAACAAAACAGACACACGTGCATCTACATATCTATATGCGTGTGTTCACATGCAAATGCCTTTAAAAAGATCTGGCCTCATGCAAACCAATAACTAATGGGGCTCCCCTCCAAGGAGGGCACTGGGGATGGGATGTGGTTCAGGGGGTCTTTAGCACTGTCTCTAATATTTGGACGTTTACAATATAATGGCTATTGAGTTTCGGGGCCTATAGTACCCCAAGTGGAGAAGTCCACCAGGCAGTTAGATGTATAGTTCTAGGGCTTAGAGAAAATCCAGATTGGAGGCTTATTCAGTATGTCCATGTTTCAAATGCCATAGTTTCAGACTCTTTTAATCAAGACTGCTTTGGTTGCAAGAAACAAAACCACTCAAGCTGTAGTATAGCAGAAAAGGGAAGATGCATTATGAGGACACAGATCTGAGACCCCAGGGCAAGTGGTTTCAGGGCCAGGTCTCAGCAACATCTAGAACCAGGAGCTGCAAATCCACCAGGGATCCAGGCCATCGTCCTGTGATGTGTGCTCTCCTTCTGGTCTGGGGAGGGCTTGTTAAAGATCCTTCCCTGGCCCAAAGCAAGGGGTTAGCTTAGATGGGGCCTTTCCATCCCTCCCAGCCCCAGAATTCTAGAGGTTATAAACTGTGTCCCTAAACCTCACAGCCTCCCCGTCCCCAGGGGGAGAAGACCCTCAGCCCCTCACCTGAAGCAACTAGGCTGCTGCTTCCCTCCTGCCAGCCCTGATCACAGCAGTGTCTGTGCTGTCCCCTGGGGGTGCCACACAGCTTCCCCCGCTCCTACCTCCTCCATGCTAATTGAGCCCTGGCTTGGTTGCATCTGCTTTGCTGGCAACTTCATAGAGACTAAAGGGAGGCATCAAGGAAAAGGGGGGAAGCTGCTGGAGGCTTTCCTGTGACTCACTGCTAATAAAGTTGATTAGACTGACAAGTCTCTCTTGTTTTATTCCTGACAGCTTGTGTCCTCATTTTGATTTTTCACCACCACCCCTACCTGAGTCAGGAGTGGAGATTTGCCCAAATTAAAGCTCGGGTGACTCAGGAGAGGTGAGACGTGACAGCAGAGGGGGCTGAGGGAGGGGGAAGAGGGGCAGCTGACGCCTCATAGGTGGGATGCGGAACAGGCCCAGGCAGGCCTCCTGGAACCAGTGAGGGGGTCCCTAGGATTGGCTTTCCTTCTCTCCATCTAGGGAGCTGGGAGGATTGGACTGTTTTTTTTGGCCATAAAGGGAAGAAAGTCCATGAATAAAGCTTGTGGGTGTTGTATGCGGCTCTGCCAGTCTCAGGAGGATAATACACCTTAATCAAGACCCATCTCTACAGACACCTGGGAATGTAAGAAAAATTATCTCCAATATGAAGTTATACATTCTGCCCTTGTCACCCTCTTTAAGAAGCACTGGAGCTGGGGCTGTAACCCAACAGTTTCTAGGTGCAGGCTGGCCAGAGGTGCACAGGGCTGCCACATGTAAGCCTCTGGGGGCAGCATGGAGCCTTTCTGCAGACCCTCCATAAAGGCCTTCTTAAAGGTTCCTGGCTGCTTACAATTCCCAGATTTATCACTTAGCTGCGAATGTTGGCAATTTGACCCCAGGCTTTCTGTTTCCCCCTGAGAATCCCAGTTCCAGAGACCTCTCAGATCTCCTCAAAGATCACAGATAGTGAGTGCTCCATCACTGGAGGTAATCAAGCTGGTGTAGGCAAACACTTGGCAGAGACTTGAGTAATGACTCTTTGAGATTCTTTCCCAAGGGGGCCTCTGGGACATGGTCATGAGTGGTGCAAGGTTAGAGACAACCAGGTCCATGCATGTTTGTGTCTTTCTGCAATGTCAGGTTTTTATTGATGCTGCTTCAATCACAAAAGCCACAATCTCCTCTTCAGGACTTCCCGTTCACTCGGGAGTCAGAGCCCACAGGCACACAGGATCAAGCCATTCTTCAAGTCAGTCAATATTGCAAACCATATATAATAGTATGCTTAATATACAAATGTTCTAGATTGAACATTCCACAATAAACAAAATAGCATTTAACACGAAGAGGAAAAAGGGGAGAAAAGGTTAATGAGCAAGTCCAGGGAGAATGAAGAAGACAAAAGGAGTCCTGGTCTGGTACTTCTTCCATGGGTCCCTCTGTCCTGTGAAGAAGAGTCCTGGATGTGGCAGAGCCTTCTGGCCGAGGCCAAGTTCTTATCACGAGTAACTGCAAGACAGTGCCAGTAAAGACGGCCATTTCGAGCTGTGGAAGGCCTGCTCTTTTTTTTGTTGTTGTTGTTGAGACAGAGTTTTGCTCTTATTGCCCAGACTGGAGTGCAATGGTGCAATCTCGGCTCACTGCAATCTCTGCCTCCTGGGTTCAAGTAATTTCCTGCCTCAGCCTCCCAAGTAGCTGGGATTACAGGCATGTGTCACCACGCCCGGCTAATTTTGTTTTTTTAGTAGAGATGGGGTTTCTCCATTTTGGTCAGGCTGGTCTCGAACTCCTGATCTCAGGTGATCCGCCCACCTTGGCCTCCCAGAGTGCTGGGATTACAGGTGTGAGCCACTGCGCCCGGCCTGGCCTGCTCTTTTATAGTCAGAGTCCTCTGGCGAGAACAGATTGTGGGAAAGTGCACTTATGTATATCCTTATCTGGTTGGATGCAGTCTTTATTTTTTTTTTATTTGTTTCTTAAGTGAAACATCTTCATTGGCAAAGGGCCCTATGAAATATAAAATGGAGTCTTTTTCTAAGATGGAGTTAGTTATGTCAAGGGTGCTTTGTACAGACACCAAACTGAGAAAAACCCTGGAATAAAAAAGTACAGCATTGATATTCACTGGGGTGGCCATTCAGCAGGAAAAATAAAATCTAGATAGCCCCATTATATACCAAAGATCCAGGGCTGAGTGGACAGGTCCTGCCTCAAGCTCTGCTCACGTCACTGTAACTCCGTCAGCATTGAGTCTAGGCCCTAGAGCACAGTAGACACTCCTCGGGTGCTTGCTGAGTACATGAACACCCAGCTGAAGGAGGGAGTGCAATTCAGAGCTAGATGGTTAGAAGGCTGGTCCAGATAATTTAGGTCCCTACAACTCAGCTTTTGATGCCTATATCCAAGTGCCTTCCTGACATCTCCACTGAGTGTCAAATAAAGATCTCAGTGTTAGACATTCAAGTCAGGACTGTTGATTTCTCTCCTCTCTTCCTCATCTCAGGAGTGGGCAAGACATCCAATCAACCAACTGCTCAAAGCCAAAACCTAAGTGCCATCCCTGAATCCTCTCCTGAAATTTCTTCCCTACTACATGCACCAGCCGATCCCATTACCTCTACCTCCAAAATATACCCTATTCAACCACTTCTCACCCTCTCTTTGCTCCCATCCTAATTCAAATGTCCATCACCCCTTGCCTGGGCTACAGCTGTAGCTTTCCAGCCAGAGCTTTCTAACTGTCCTCTCTGCTTCTGCGCCTCCATGCTATCCCACTCCAGCAGTCTGTTACCCATGCAGCAACCAGAAAGAGCTTTCCAAAGCATAACTTAGGACAATTGTTTCCTAACACAATTCCTTTCTATAAAAACCCACATGTTCCTACATGATACTCATATTGATTAACTTTTTAACTGTCTCATATCACTCTCCCTTCACTCACTACTTTCTCACCACACAGACATCCATTTTTATTCTTCCAACCAAAACTTCTTTCCACCTAAGGGTCTTTGTATTTGCAGTTTCCTCTGTCTGGAAGGACTTTCCCCCAGATCTTCACAAAGTGGCTCCTTCCTTTCATTTAATGTCAGCTACAATACTACCTCCTCCCCACCACTTTTTTTCCTTTCGGAAATGCTATTCCAAGCTTTAGTAGCCCTTTTACAACTTTCCTTATAGCGTCCTCATCACTATCTGATGTTTTCTTGTTTACTTGTTTGTCTGTCTATTTATTTTCTACCTTCTCCTACCAGAATGCAAGCTCCATGAGCTAGTCGATAGTGTTCACTGTCGTATCCCCAGGGCCTAGAACAATGCCTGGTGTTTACATAAATAAATGAATATTTATTGAACGGATAGAGCCTAAAATATAGTTGTTCCAATCAAACATTAATATGGAGGCTGCATGGCCACATTTCTTATTCCTTAAGAAGCCAGGGCCATTGTCTTTACGAACGGAGCTTAACCTTGGCATCAGGAAATCATGTCACCTTCAAGGGGAAGCCACGGTGATGGGATAAGGAAAGAGCTCTGCAAGAACAATCCTCTCTCTGCTGCCCAACTTCTCTGTTCTTCTCAACCTTGTGTAGCTCCTCTGTTTTACAGATTTCGTTTTCATCCATGCTGCCTACCCACCCCCTGGGACATTTGCTTTGGGTTTCCAAAACTCATGCCTCTAATTTGCTTTACCTGGACTACAGCCATAGCCATCACATTGTCTTCTCTGTTTCCACTCCTCCATGCCACCCCACCCCAATAGTCCATTACCTATGCAGATCTGCAAAGCTGGACCAGACTTGAAGAAACCTAACTTGCAAAAATAGCCAGAAACTTTAGCTTTCATCAGAGAAGATAAAACTTGTTGTATTGATTGGGGTAAAGGTAGGAGGGGTAAAAGGGAGCAGAAAGCAGCCAGAAGCTCCCATTTCTATATGATCATAATGAACTCAGAGGTTTAGCTTCTCAATTTCATTACACTGGGGAAAAAAGTAAGAGCCAACCTAACCCCACCTTCACAATCTAACACAGCTGCAGGTAATATCTCTCTAGCTTTCCAAATCTTTTTTTTTTTTTGACAATTTTCCTTATTAAACTTGCACTAGGTGAATCTCCATTGGCCTATTGATTTGAGTATTAGACTGTGTATCAAAGATATGAAAATACAAATTATTTTTTCAGAGAGAAATGACTGTCTTTATATTGTTTCTGTCTCTAGGGTTCTGAATATTCCCTGGAGTTTCCAGGCTGAATGGAATTAAAACAAGGGCATCTTCTTGGCAAATGTGGAGTAGATTCTCTGGGTAGATTCTGAGTGACTTCCTGGTGCTGTTGCTGAGGGCCAGTAGCAGGACAGGTTTTTCTATTTACTTTTTTTTTTAACCACAGGTTTTCATTAGAGAGGGATCTGCATTGATACAGTTCCTGTGTATGTTGTTTCAGCATTTAAATCTTGGCAGTAGCCTCTGTGTAGGACCCTGTCCATGGCTGTGTGTGTCAGTGTCCTGGTACCTTTGATTATCTTTAGCCAACATGAAATTAACTCCTGACTGATGGCACAGTGAGGGGAAGATGGACATGGAGATCTTGATAGAGGGAGAGAGGGAAGAAGGTGCAGTTAGCTATTGGGCTTTTTGCTCATTCTTAGAAGCAGGTGAAAGTAATCTCAGGCAGAGCTGGAATTGTGGTTCAGTCCATGGGTCTTTCAGGAAGCAGAGGTTCATGACGCTTGTGACATTCCTTCTCCTCCATTGGCACTGATTTACACTGGCCCATTGTATATGGCTTTGCAGATTATGACCTGAAATCAGATGGCTGGCTGATGTGCTGTGGGACTGAAATGCTGCTGATGCTCTACTTACAATCCCACCTTTCATACCCAGTTTGGTTTCATTCCATCTCTGCAAAGTACCCTCAACTTGGATGCTCCTCACCTTTCTCACGTCAATTTTAATTCTTTCAACTGCTTTTTGTTTTTTCATTTTAAACTCTATTTTTCATCTCTAGAAGTTCAATTTGGGTCTTGATATTTCCCCCGTTTCTTCTTTTTGTTCTTATGCTTTCTGCTACCTTCTTGAACATATGCAGTACATTTATAATAGCTCTATTAATGTCCTTGTCTACCATTTATATTCATCTGTGTTATTTCTGGGTCTGTTTTTACTGTTTTTTTTGGGGGGGGGTGTGTTATATTTTCCTGATGCTTTCTTTGTCTGGTAATTTTTGACTGAGTATAAGACATTGTGAGTTTTACATTGTTTTGAGCTGAATTTCTTTGTATTCCTTTAAGTGTTTGTGAGCTTTGTTCTAAAATTTATATAAGTTACTTGAAAATTGTTTGGTCCCATTAAGACTTGCTTCAAAAAGCTTTGTTAGCTTGCATCAGACTAGTCTTTAGAGCTAGTTTGGTTTTATTAGGGAGGCAATCCCTTTCTGAGTACTCTCCCTGATGCACTATGTAGTATGAGGCTTCTCCATTCTGGCTGTTGGGAATGCGAATCATTCCAAACTCTATTTGAGGTCTAGCAATTGTTCTGCCTGCTCATGTCCAGTGGATCTTTCCCCAGCCTTGAACAGCCCCCTCACATGCATATGCAGTTCAGTACTCTGCAGAACAGTAGAGGGGGAATCACCAGCATCCTCTTTCTGTGCAGATCTCTCTTCTGTGGTACTCTGCCCTGCAAACTCTAGCTCCCTTGCCTTCTCCAAACTTCCAGTTCTATCTCTTCAACTCAGAGAGACCAATGAGCTCTGCCTAGAATGGTCTTCCCTGCACTGCAGCCTGAAAACCCTTTCTAGGCAATAAGCTGACAGAATTGAAGGGCTCACTTCATTTGTTTCTTTATCAGGAATCTTGCATTGCCTGTAGTCCAATGTCTGAAAATTGTTGTTCCACATTTAAAAAATTGTTTATTGTGGTAAAATATACATATACAGAAAATTTCCATGAATAGCATAAAATTTACTATTTTAACCATTTTTAAGTATATAGTTCAGTGATATTAAATACATTTATAATGCTATGGAACCATCACCACATCCTGTGTCCATAATGATTTTCACCTTGGAAAACTGAAATTCTGTACCTGTTAAATACTGCTCTCCCATTTCTCTCACAACCCAGCCCTTGGCACTATGGTTCTACTTTCTGTTCCTATGAATTTGACTACTCTAACTACCTCATATAAGTGGAATTATACAGAACTTGTCTTTTTGTGACTGGCTTATTTCACTTAGCATAATGTCCTGAAGCTTCAGCCATGTTATAGCATGTCAGAATTTCCTTTCTTTTAAAGATGGGCGATATTCCATAAGAATATATATATATTCTTAGATGAATATATAAGCAAAAATACATTTTGCTTATCCGGTCATGTTGAGGGACACTTGGGTTGCTTCCATATTTTAGCTATTGTAAATAATGATATTGTGAACAAGGGCATATAAATTGTTCCATATATTTTGTCTGGTTTCTTAGTTGTTTAAGATGGGAAGATGAATTTGTTACTTTATCTTGCTCAGAAGTTAAGGTGCCTCATGTCAATTTATATAATGATTTTCTCTCATTCAAAAATATATTGCTTTTAACAATTCAAATCACTTTTTGTTTGTGTTTGTTTGTTTGTTGTTTGCCTGCTTGCTTTTACAACAGTCAGCTGGCTTCAGTGGAACAGATATTAATATCCCCCTGCTTTTTTTTTTTTTTTTTTTTTTTTTTTTGAGTTAGAGCCTCACTGTGTCATGCAGGCTGGAGTGCAGTGATGTGGTGTCAACTCACTGCAACCTCTGTCTCCTGGCTTCAAACAATTCTCTTGCCTCAGCCTCTGGAGTAGCTGGAACTACAGGCATGTGTTATCATGCCTGGCTAATTTTTGCATTTTTAGTAGAGACAGGGTTTCACTATGTTGGCTAGGCTGGTCTTGAACTCTTGATCTCAAGTAATCTGCCTGTTTTGGCCTCCCAAAGTGCTGGGATTACAGGCATAAGCCACTGTACCTGGCCAATTAATATCCCAATTGTAAAAGTAGAAGAACTGAAGGTTCTAGATGCCTACCCAACAAGATCATGCAGCTGGTGAGTTGTAGTGCCAGAAGCCCAACCCAAGCCACATGCCATGTTCTTGCCCCACTAAACCACTGTGCATGTCTTTACTCAGGTCTCACCACTCAGCTCCTCAGAGTTCCATCCCTGCCTACCCAGAGAACCAGTGCATTAGTCATTCTTGCGATTTTTGAGATTAAAAATATTTTCCCAATTCTTTCACAGGGGCTCAACAAATACTTGTCGAATGAGCAGAAAAGACAAGTTCCCAGGAACAAAACCTCTTTTATCTAGGGTTCAAGACAGGGTTTTCTTGGATACATGAGCTGGCCTTCATGTTGCCCTATTTGTGCCATTAGGACTCATTCAGTCCAGAAAACCCAACTTAAATTGGGTTAAGCAAAAAAGAGTATTGTCTTACCAAGTTATGTCAGCTTCAGGCATGGCTAGCTCCAGCCACTCAAATGCTCCTTGATCATATCCTAATTCTGCTCTCCTCCATATTGGCCTCACCCTGAGACAGGTTGTCCTTATGAGGTACCAAATTGTCTGCAGGCAGCCATGGGCCCATGTCTGTAAAGATAGCTTCTAGTCCCAATAGTTCCATCTAAGTTTCAAATCTTTCCCTTATTGGACCAGCCAGGATCACTTCTTTACCCCTGAACCAATCACCGTGGCCAGGAAGATGGAATGTGAAGATTGGGTAAGCCCCGGTTAAGTGCCCACCTGTGGAATAAGTGGGGATAGTTGTCAGCCACACCCTAACCACACAGAGGAAGAGTAAGGTCCTTCTTCAGAGGACAGCTGAGTAGCCATTGCTAGAACAAGAGAAAAATGAGTTTGGGCAAGCAGAAACAACAGATATCCACTGAGTTACCTTAGATTGTGTGTGTGTTTGGGTGAGGGTGTGGGTGGATAGCCATTACCTAAGACTTCCTCTGATAAGGACTTCCTTCCAAGTACTTCTAGAGTCCTGTGGCCAAGTGGAGACTCTTGAGGCTCTCAGAAGGGAAACCACCTAGAGGAGAAAGCACATCCCCAGAGGGCCTGCTGTCCATTTCTGGGCACCTGGTTGCCCACAGATAGGAATGAGTCAGATGACCCATGGACCAGCCAAGATTTCATGTGTCTTATCACCAGTCATAGAGGCTATAGTTCAGGGTTA
Source organism: Hylobates moloch (assembly GCF_009828535.3). Taxonomy (NCBI): domain Eukaryota; kingdom Metazoa; phylum Chordata; class Mammalia; order Primates; family Hylobatidae; genus Hylobates; species Hylobates moloch. Next base: position 85,944,476 of record NW_026652281.1, read on the forward strand.
AGTGAGGCTACAGTATGCTCAAGGAGTTCATTTATTCATCATGCATGTGCTGAGAGTCTACCACATGCCAGGCACCATGCTAAGGGCTGTGCTGGATAGGACCTGTTCAAGCTGGACAGTGAAGCCGTCTGGAGAACAGGATTGAGCAGGTGGCTTAGGGAGCACATCTCCATGAGGCTTGAAGTTCTGGCTCAGAGAGGAAATGGCAGGCTGCCACTTTCTTCCACTTCAGGATTTTGAGGACAAGACATGAGCCTTTTCAGGCCCCAGGACCAAACTGTAGACCTAGCAGCAAGTCCAAGATATGCAATAATGTAGTTCAGACCTTGGGTTTTTGGGAGTTTGGGTAGCTCCCTTGCTTCTGTGAGATGGCCGATGCTAAATCCCAGGTGGTTAGAAAAGCAGAAATGACTCTGGTTCTAGTCTCAATGTCTTCTGGCCTTGTAGCTCTGAGAACGTCCTCCCCACCACCTGTCTATACTTACAGGTCCAGCTCATGGCACCTAGTCCAGAATGCTTCTTGGGACCCCCTAGTTATGTTCTCTTCTCCTTATTCCCAAGGAACTCTGGCTTCCTTCATGGCTTATTCTGAAGTCCTCACTGTAGTATTGGTGATAATGAGAGTACTAATGACTGATGATGATGACGATGGTGATGATTATAATAAAAATGATACAGATAGCTTTTACCAAGTATGCACTATCTGCCAGGAAATGTACACCTGTTATCCCATTCAATCCTCACCGCACCACTGAGATAGGCACTGTTGTTATTCTCACTTTACCGAGAAGAAAACTGAGACACAGAAACAGAGTCTTCGTTGTTTGCTAAAGAAATGTGGCTGATGTCTATGTCTGGTTCCTGGCTGCTCATAGGTTGGGCCAAGCTGGGATTCTGAACCTAAACTTTCTGATTCTAGAACCTTGTTTTTAACCTCACTGTGCTACATCTATTGTTGGTGCCCATCCTCCCAAATAGCCCATGTTCCTGAGGGAAAGACTCCAGTCTTGCTTATCTCTCTCCATTCCCACAGTGCCTAGGATGCTGTTCACACCTAGTAGATATTTGGCAAACTATCCCAGAAATGAGTGCCAAGAGCAGGAAACGCGACTCTGAGATAGAGATGGAGTTGTTTACATCAAATCTTCTTCTCTGCCAGGCTCATCTTTTTTTCGCATAGACACTAATAGCTCATGTAAACAATATTAATCTTTTGGAACAGCCAGCTGCCCCAGCGGAAGGACTGCAAGGATCTTAGTGCAGGATGTATGTGTATGTGAGAGTTGGATGCCACATCTTGCCTTGGCTTGGCCCTTCTGTAGTCTCATCCATTTATCATCCGTGGAACTGATGGTTTGTCTCTGTTAGAAACGTGTCTCTATTTTCAGTATCATGGCCATGGCGAAGGTATTGGAAGGTTTTTGCTGGGACCAACTGGTCCATGCTGTGTGCTGAGGATGTCAGTGCAAGTTCACAGGCCTGCTTCATGAAAGGTTAGGCCATGGGTTAGTGACAGAAACCCAATGCAAGCTGGCTCAAGTGCACAGGATGCACTGCCTTATGTAACTGGAGACCATGGCCTCCAGAGGCTCAGGTGAGGTTGCTTTCTTCCTCGTTTCTCTCTCTCATTTCATGGATTCTCTTCATATTGGCCTCCATTGCTTCTACCACTGATGGACTCTGTCCCTGTAGTGAAGGGAGAGTGGGCATTACCTTGCCCAGATCCAGGCTTGTATCATCTAACTCAGCAACATCAAAAGAAAGAGTGTTTCTCCAGCCACATGGGAGGCAAAAATCCACGATGGACTCTGATTGATCCAGCTCTGGTCTTTAGGCCAATTCTGGGCCAGAGATTGCTGCCTACGGGGAGGCAGACTATGATTAGCCAGGCCCGTGTTTATGTCCTTTCCTTGCCCCACTGGGCAGGGCAGTGGGATTGGCAGCCACTCCACAAACATGTGGCATGGGAAGGGGGAATTCACCAGCAGAAGCAGTTTGCTCTTGCAGGATGGAAGGGTTGTTGAGCAGATAAAAACAACTGCTATCCTTTGCACACTAAAAGGGCCAGCGAAGAATCTGGAGGGGCCACAATGCTGGTGGTCCTAGCAGATGGGACATCAGAACTGGGGTCTGAGCCTGGGTTGCTGGAGCCTTCAGGTGGGGATGATTTTACAGCTGCCCTAGGCCCCCTTTGCCTTTTTAGCAGGAGGACCTCTGGTCTTCCCAATTCCACACATCCTCTCTGGCCTACCATTCAATTTATAGAAGACTCTGCCAGTCTTTTACCAGGCCTTCAGTATGAGAAGAAAGCTACTGAATTTAAGTTTTTTTTTTTGTTAATCAAAATGATTATTGAGGTAATTGTAGATTGACATGGATTTGTCAGAAATAATTCAGAGCGATTACTTATACACTTCACCCAGTTTCTCCCAATGAAAACATTTTGCAAAATTATAATATCACAAGGAGGATATTGGCGTTTATACAAAAATAAAATGAAAGTTCCAGAAGTTTGCCTGCCTTGAGGAAAGGGTCAAAGCCCTGGTGTTGACTTTCACTTGCAAATTTCTTACCATGGCCTTGAGCTCTTTAATAAGCTGATCCCCACCTAGATTCTCCACATTGGAATTTGGCTCATTTTTAACTTTGAATTGAGTTTCCCGGTAATGTTTATGTCTTGGTCATCATGGTGAAATCACTTCGCCTTTAGGTTCTTATTTCTCATATGGAGAGGAGGTTAAAAAAGCATGCTTGGAAAAAGGGCAAACAGGGCCAAGTCCTCACTGGATTAACCTACCCTGACATCCCAGTTGTCCTTCCACCCATAGGTGACATTCAAAATATGTAACAAACTATATGGCAAAAGGCACCGTGGAATTAGAAAAAGTGCCAGTTATATAACCCAGGCCCTGCTCTGCCAGGTGTGAACCCTTCAATTTTTAAGCTGTAGGGAGATCTGAGACTCTCAGAAGATGGCCCAAGGCAGTGGAGGTTGCAGAGGAGTTTCTGGGGGAGCTCAAGGTAGTAGCTATTTTAAAAAGAGTCTGGACTTATTTTGGTATCTTAACAACCAATACAGCTCCACTAGTGAATGCCAACTAAATGCCTGTGCTTCTTCCCTTACTCCAGCATTCTTGATTGCTGAATTATCACATCGTTCATGTCAGGGGCCATGTGTCTGTCTTGGTTACTACTGTACCTAGTGTCTAGCACCATGAGTAGGTGCTCAGTAAATATTTATTGAATTGGTATATGCATGGTAAGTCCTGCCTATGTCCGGAAAACTGTAATACCTCTGATCACTTCAAGCAATAATGATTTTTCTCCTTTCTCTGACCTCTTATGTAGGCTAGACAAATGCACAAAAAATAAGGAAAAACAAAGACTAGGATACAGCAACGTTTTAGTGCTGGAAGGCCAGCCTTCCCTCCTCTCCCCTCCCCTCCCCTCCCCTCCCCTCCCCTCTTCTCCCCTCCCCTCCCTCCCTGCCTCCCTTCATTCCTTCCTCCCTTCTTTCCTTCCTTCCTTTTCCTTTCTCATCTTTCCTCATCTTAGAAAACATGCATTGTTCTAAGCAGTGGAGATGGAGTAGTAGACTAGACAGAGAGGATAACAGCTCATGTGGAGCTTCCACTCTGGAAAAATAGAGCAAAGGAGAATGAGCAGGAGCTACCAGGAAGGCTGCATGGATGAAGTAGGCTTACAAAATGAGTGGGGTTTGGGTATCAAGAACAAAGTCTAAGGGGGCAAGCAAGTAGAGGCAATAATAGGAGGAGTAGGATGGAGTTAGGAGCAAACGTGTGGGAGGAAGACCTTGAAGTCAGCTGAACTGGCTGGGAGCAGTTTGCCTTGGGAAGCAGTGAGCCATTGAAGAGAGAGAGAGATACATGCATGAAACCATGGTCCCGGATTGTCAAGAGTCACAGCGCCCGGAGGAGATAGGCATGTGAGCAATTGTCAGGTGGTTCAATCTGTACTCTAGCAGGACTGAGCACACGGGAATGCTGATGCGGGTGTGGGGCAGAGGAGGAGCAGAGCCACAGAGCTGGAAGGGGAGGGTGCTCTCTGATCGCCATGGACCCTAGATGCCCTGAGGAGGAAGCAAATAATCCCTCAAAGGTTTGTGAGCAGGGAAGTGGCAAGACCAAGGTGGTGCCTCACAAAGAGAATTTGGGGGGTTGTGTGAGGAATGACTGGGGAGGGCAGAATCGTTGGACAAGGCAATCACACCCAAGATGGTAGAGGTCATTCAGGTAAGAGATGGGGACAGCCAATGACTGATGGGTGAAGAGGTGGGGCCTATTACAGAGGCAGTCAGAAGCCACAACAGGTTGTTCATTGTATGCAGGAGATAGGCAAGGGGAGAAGTTTGAAATGAGTGCAGTTTCCGGCTTGAGGGATGAAGCGAATCAGGATGCCATAAACCGGGATTGAGGACACTGCATGCTCTGCCCGTGTTGCACAGTGCAAGCATGGCAAGGGGTGGCATGGAGAGGAGGAAGAGGAGAGCTGCATTTCAGACACATGGATTTAGAAGTGCCCTGCAGACCTCCTGGTGGAAGGTTCCGGAATATCTGCTAACTGGACGAAACAGACAGACAGTACAGGGCATTCACAGCCACAGAATGAATGCAGGAAGGAGAACCACAGATTCTTCTCTTCTGGACGCCAAGAGGTGAAGTGGGGAAGGTGCCATCCAAGCAGTTTTAGAGCGTGGTGATGGGTTTCACCAATATTCTGCTTTGCGATGCTATGACCTCTACCCGGGGTCCTGGAGTGAAGTCTTCCTCCTAGAGACTGTCTCCAGAAATACATGCATTTTATATCTGCCTCGTCCTGACATCCCCAACCTCCTGGCACCAATTAATGTATCAGTGGGCCTCAGAAATTTTCACCCAAGATATTGCTTCTGCTGGGAACATCTGGCAACATCTTTAATTTTATTTGGTTTCTTCCTTTTTTTTCTTGAGGAACATCCTGAAGGGAGCAGATGGCAATGCGAAAGGGCAGATCAATGCTGAGGAAAGTGGCCCTGTTTGCCCTTGGATTCTCAGAGGCGCATTCTCTGTTCCTAAGAGTGGCTATTAGAAGCAAGCTCTTTTTTTTTTTTTTTTTTTTTTTGGGCAAAGTTTCATTCTTGTTGCCCAGGCTGGAATGCAGTAGTGTGATCTTGGCTCACTGCAACCTCTGCCTCCTGGGTTCAAGAAATTCTCCTGCCTCAGCCTCCCAAATAGCTGGGATTACAAGCGTCCGTCACCACGCCCAGCTAATTTTTTGTATTTTTAATAGATACGGGGTTTCAGCATGTTGGCTAGGCTGGTCTCAAACTTCTGACCTCAGGTAATCCACCCACCTCGGCTTCCCAAAGTGCTGGGATTACAAGTGTGAGCCACCACACCAGGCCAAGATGGAATCTTATAATGTAACATAATCATGGGAATAATGTCTACCACCTTTCCCATATTCTACTGATTAGAAGCAAGTCACAGGTCCCACATGCACTTCAAGGGGAGGGAATTACACAAAGCCATGGGCACCAGGAGGCAGAGATCATTAGGAGCCACCTTAACATCTCTTCACTGTAACCATGGAATAGTTGCACTCTGACATCTTTTTTTGTTTGTTTGTTTTGTTTTTCCACTTCTTAAGCTCTTAAGGCTAATTATTTGTGTGTCCCAAATATCTCTGGGGAGTCAGTGCTTGTTTGACTTGTTTACAGCTATATTTCCAGACTTTTGTGCAGAGCCAGGCCCACTGCAGATGCTCCAGAAATGCATACATTTATGCAGCAAATATTTATTGAATGACAACCATGTTCTAGGCACTGTTCTGGGCACTGGTTATTTAACAGCAAAAAAAATGAACAAAAATGTGTGCCCTCACACAGCCCATATTCTAGTCATTTTGTTGATTGGTTGGTTGACAATCAAATTTTCTATTGCTGCCATATGCCAAGCAGTGTTCTAGGTGCTGGGGATATAATACAGTGGTGAGCAGTCCAACATGCTCCTGACTCCAGGGTCTTGCATTTCAATGGTGATACAACATCTCATCAGATCTGCCCAACAGTTAGGAGTCTTTGTTTACAAGCTACAGAAATGGGCACAGGTTACTTTGGGCAAAGAGTAACTTATTAATATTAGAAGACTACTAGGGTGGCTGGGCGTGGTGGCTCATGCCTGTAATCCTGGCAGTTGGGAGGGCGAGGCAGTTGCATCACCTGAGCGTGGTATAGATATAGTTTTGCTTTTCATATTTATAGAATCATAGGGTGTGCAGCAACCTTTGTCTGTGGCTTTTTTTACCCAGCCTTTGAGATTCATGAATCATGAGATTCATTCAGCCAGGAGTTCAAGACCAGCCTGGCTGACATGGTGAAACCCCATCTTTACAAAAATACAAAAATCAGCTTGATGGCAGGTGCATGTAATCCCAGCTACTCAGGAGTATCAGGGGATCCTGCCCCCAATATTTCAACATAGGTTCTTTCTATTTTCCCTAGGTGTCAGCTGGTCTGAGAAATAAAGAGAAAGAGTACAAAGAGGAATTTTACAGCTGGGCTGCTGGGGGTGACATCACATATCAGTAGATCCATGATGCCCACCTGAGCTGCAAAACCAGCAAGTTTTTATTAGGGATTTCAAAAGGGGAGGGGCTGTATGAACAGGGAGTAGGTCACAAAGTCACATGCTTCAAAGGGCAAAAGGCAGAGCAAAGATCACATGTTTCTGAGGAAATAGGGCAAGGACAAAATCAAAGATCACAAGGCAAAGGGCAAAATTAGCATTACTGATGAGGGTCTATGTTCAGCTGTGCATGTATCATCTTGATAAACATCTTAAACAACAGAAAACAGGGTTTGAGAGCAGAGAACTGGTCTGACCTCAAATTTACCAGGGTGGGATTTTTTTCCCCACCCTAATAAGCCTGAGGGTACTGCAGGAGACCAGGTCGTATTTCAGTCCTTATCTCAACCACACAGGACAGATACTCCCAGAGCGGCCATTCATAGACCTCCCCCCAGGAATGCAATTCTTTTCCTAGGGTCTTAATATTTAATATTCCTTGCTAGGAGAAGAATTTAGTGGTATCTCTCCTACTTGCACATCTGTTTATAGGCTCTCTGCAAGAAGAAAAATATGGCTCTATTCTGCCTGACCCCACAGGCAGCCAGACTTTAAAGTTGTCTTCCCTTGTTCCCTGAAAATCGCTGTTGTTCTGTTCTTTTTCAAGGTGCCCTGATTTCATGTTGTTCAAACACACGTTTTACAATCAATTTATACAACAGTGGTCCTGAGGTGACATACATTCTCAGCTTACGAAGATAACAAGATTAAGAGATTAAAGTAAAGACAGGCATAAGAAATTATAAGAGCATTATTTGGGAACTGATAAATGTCCATGAAATCTTCACAATTTATGTTCCTCTGCTGCGGCTCCAGCCAGTCCCTCCATTCAGGGTCCCTGACTTCCTGCAACACAGGAGGCTGAGACAGGAGAATTGCTTGAACCTGGGAGGCAGAGGGTGCAGTCAGCCAAGATGGCGCCACTGTACTCCAGCCTAGGCAAGAGAGCGAGACTCCCTCTCAAAAATAAAGAAGACTATTAGGGTATAGTGGCGGAGGGGAGAGAATTCAGGAGACACTGTTGGTTGTCTAATGCCTAAACCATCTCCCTCATTGCCTTTTTCCTTGATAGTAAAGCCCTGATTATGTGCATGTGTTCATAGGATTAATCAACCTTTATACTGCTAAACCTTTGAGCTTCCAGTCCTGTGAGATAATACAATCTCCATATTATTTTCAGAAAGCTGTTATTTGCAACCACACACAGCCTAACTGATGAGAAGTGTTGGCAAGAGGTTTAGAAATAGGCAGAGACCACGAAAGTTTGGGATGACTGAGGTGCAGGATGCAGAAAGCACAGCATTCTTAATGACCCAAATTAGTTACTCTTCCACACAGAACACCCGAAATGGGAAAGCAAGGTTTTTGTAATTAAAAATACAGTTGTAATTAAGAGAGAAAATTGCTTCTGGGAGACAAAATTGAACAGCTATGCATTATACTCTGTAAAGTAAAGTTGAAATGGACCAGCACTTGCTAAGAGTGACACCTGGCCTCTTTGGAGACTGTGTAAGTGTGGTGGGAAGAAGCCTGGATCAAGAGGCTTAATTTTTTTTTAATTACGGATAGTAAAATAGATCACCTTTATGGGGGTGTACAATGGTATGAGTTTTAACACATAGACGTGAGTGACTACAGTCAAGATGCAGAACAGTTATATCACCCCAGAAAATCCCTCATGCATACCTTCATAGTGAAACCCTCACCCTGTCCTGATCCTTAACAACCACTAATCTGTTCTCTGTCCTTATAGTTTTGCTTTTCACATGCATAGAATCATAGGGTGTGCAGCAACCTTTGTCTCTGGCTTTTTTCACTCAGCCTTTGAGATTCGTGTTGCTGTGTGCATCAGTAGTTTGTTCCTTTTTATTGCTGAGTTGTTTTCCATTGTATAGGTGTACCATGTTTTTTAATCCATTGAAGAATATTTAAGTTGTTTCCAATTTTGAGTGGTTATGGAGAAGACTCCTATAAACATTCATATGCAGGGTTTTGTCCGAAGACAAGTTTCTATTTCTGTAAATACCTAAGAGTGAGATACCTGGATAATATATTAAGTGTATGCTTAACTTTGTAAGAAGCTACCACAATTGCTTTCCAGAGTGATGTGCTATTTTGCCTTCCAACCAGCAATGAGTAAGAAAGAGTTCATTACTACATCCTCAGCAGCACTTGCTATCGTCAGGTTGTTTTTTCCCTTTTTTTTTTTAAGTTATTCTAATAGGTGTATAGTAGTGTCACATTGTGGCCCTAATTTGCATTTCCCTAATGACTAATGATGTTGATCATCTTTTCATCTAAGTATTTGCCATCCACATATTTTCTTTGTGAATCGTGTTCAAATATTTGCCCACTTTTTAATTGAGTTGTTTTCCTTATTGTTGAGTTTTGAGTTATTTAAATATTCTGGGTACAGGTAGTTATGTAATTTGTAAATAACTTCTCCTTTCCTGTAGTTTGTTTTTTCATTCTCTTACCTGTCTTTTGCAGAGCAAAATCTTTTTAGTGAAGTCCAGTTAATTACCTTTTTTCTTTAATTGTTTTTTTCTTTGGTATAAAAAATGTCTAAGATCTCTTTACCTCACCTAAGGTCACAAAGTTTCTCACCGTATGTAGTCTTTTTAAAATTTTATAGTTTTATGTTTAAGATCTGTGGTCTATTTTGAGAAGATTACAGTGACTGATTTTCAAATGTTGAACAAGCTTTGCATTCCTGGGATAAACTGCATCTGGCCATGATACATTATCCTTTTAATATATTACTGGACTGGATTTGCTAATATTTTGGTGAGAATTTTTGTGTCTATATTCGTGAGAGATATTGGTCTGTAGGTTTCTTGTATTGTCATTTTCCGGTTTGGGGATCAAGGTAGTTCTGGCCTCTTAAAATAAGTTAGAAGTGTTTCCTCTTCTATGTTTTTGGAACAACATGTGTAGAAAATTTTCTTTAAATGTTTGGTATAATTCACAGAGAGACAATCTGAGTCTGCAGTTTTCATTTTCAGAAGACTTTAAGCTATAATTTCAATTTCTTTGTGGATAATGGGCTACTTAGATTGTCTATTCTGGATGAGTTTGGTAATTTGTGGTTTCAAGGACTTGAGCAATTTTATCTAAGCTGTCAAATTTGTATGTATATGGCTGTTCATAGTATTTTCTCATTAAACTTTTAACATCTGTGTAATCTGTAGTGAAATTTTCTCTTTAATCCCAAATAATAGTAATTTGTGTTGTTGCTATTTCTTTGAGACTCTGGCTAGACTTTTATCATTTTTATTAATTTTTTCAAACAACCAACTTTTGTTTTTTTTATTTCTCTATTTTTCTGTTTTTTAAATTTCATTGATTTCCACTCTTATTAGTATCTCCCTTTTCTTCTGCTTGCTTTGGATTTTTTTTCTCGTTCAGTTTTTTTAAAAGATAAATACTAGGTTGTTAATATGAAACCTTTACTTTATTAAATATAAGTGTTTAATGTTGTACCTTTCTCTTTAAACATTGCTTTAGCTGCATCCCATAAATTTGACATGCTGTGTTTTATATTTGTTCAATTATTTGTTCAAACTAGTATTTAATTCTCCCTGAGATTTCCTTCTGACCTACAGATTATTTAGAAGTATGTTGTTTATTTAATATCTATATATTTGAATATTTTTTTCCAGATATCTTTGTTACTGATTTCTTGTTTAATTCCAAGAGGCCTGCATTTTGAGTCTCATATCCTATAGCTGGAGGTAGAAATTGGGGCTAGCTTTGGGAATAGGTACAGCAAATTCTTTAGAAATGTTTACACCCTTTGACTCAACATTTCCACCTCTTTGCCCATATCCTAAGGAAATATTTATTAATGTAGACATAAATTTGAGTAATTCCCCCAAATCTGAAACAAACCCAGATGCCAAACAGTAGGAGACTAAATTATGATAATCCAAACAGTGGAATACTATGCAGCCATTAAAACTTATGCCTCTAATCCCAGTGCTTTGGGAGCCTGAGGCAGGAGGATTGCTTGAACCTAGGAGTTCAAGACCAGCTTGGGAAACAGAACAAGACCTTGTCTCTACAAAAAATAGAAAAATTACCTGGGCATGGTAGTGCACACCTGTAATCCCAGTTACTTGGGAGTCTGAGGCAGGAGGATCCCTTGAGCCCAGAAAGTTGAGGCTGCAATGAGCTATAATTGCACCACTGTGCTACAGCCTGGGCAATAGAGGGAGGTCCCTACTCTTAAAAAAAAAAAAAGACTCATCCTGAGGTCAATGTGGAGCATCATGGGAAGGAGCTAATGATCTATTAAGTACTTGGTTTTAGGTCAACTCCCATTAATCTCAATGAAATAACAAACTTTGCCTCTCTTGTTTATTGGTCTTTCTTTAGTGCCTAGAACACAGCACATACTCAGAAATATTTTAGTAAATAAATAAGGAGGATGAAAGTATATTTCTCCACCTCATTATTGAGATATACATGTGTGTACACCTGGTTCTGCTTTTATTTTATTTTATTTTATTTTATTTATTTATTTATTTTTTTTGAGATGGAGTCTCACTCTGTTACCCAGGCTGGAGTGCAGTGGTGTGATCCTGGCTCACTGCAACCTCTGCCTCCTGGGTTCAAGCGATTCTCCTGCCTCAGCCTCCCAAGTAGCTGGGATGACAGGCGCCTGCCACCATGCCTGGCTAATTTTGTATTTTTAGTATAGCTGAGGTTTCACCATGTTGGCCAGGCTGGTCTCGAACTCCTGCCCTCAGGTGATCTGCTCACCTCGGCCTCCCAAAGTGCTGGGATTACAGGAGTGAGCCACCGCACCTGGCTGTTCTGCTCTTTTTATGTGAGTTGCATTCTTGTTCCTCACACTGGCTGTATGTGATAAGCATGTTTTCCCTTCTTTTCCCTGTGACTCATTCCAGATCCATTTCAGCTGACACCCTGACACTTCTCCACATTTGCGGAGTGAGTCCTATTTGGGAGGTATTCACAGTCATCATCTTTGATTACTAATTACATACAACATCCTTACAACTAGCAGGTATAAGTAACCTCATTTTTCTGAAGGACAAATGCAGACAAACGTCACTGCCTAAAGGTCTGCAGTGAGTGAATGGCAGAGAAGCGTCTTGGGCCAGGATGTCCTGCTTCCAGCCCAGTGTCCTTCCCTTCATTCCCCATCCCAGCAGCCCTGGCCTACCAGAGACAAGGGCTCTGGGGCGTCTGGGACCCCGATTTCATCAGAGGTGTCTAGCTTACCAGCGCCATGTGAAATGCCACAGTGGCTCTACAATCTTGCTGGTTCCTATGTTTCCCAAATACCAAAAGGGCACAGTCTTGCATAGCAACTAACAGTCTGAAAATGTAATGACTTTTTAAAAATCTTGGGCAACTGGGCCACTTGTGCTTTGCTGCTCTCTAGCTTATATAAAACCACATAAAATACTGCAAGTGCACTCAGAAACCCTCAGCAGGCTCCAGTGAAAATAAAATGGGCTTAAGGGTGAACTGATCAAAAATTTTGGCCCTGTCACTGGGTGAACTCAGGGATATTACTGAATCTCTCTGAAGGTCACTCGCCTCATCTGATAAATGTGATAAGTGGGCATTAAAGATGGTACTACAGTGAAACGATGAATGTCTTGTGCCTGGAAAATAGTAAGGGCTCAGTAAAGGGGATTTGCGCTATAACTGTCCTAGTCGGCAATGATGCTCTAAATTCCTAAGTGTCCGACTTTTAAGGGAGGAGTACTCCAGTGGAACCAGAGTGAGCTCTGCCTGTTCTGGACCTGCTTTGCCTGTTTGACTTACTTCCTTCTTGTCTTTTCTTCCTTCCCCGAGATCTTGCACAGTCTCAACAAGAGTCCCTGATGGTAGGTGAGATCTTGCGGCTTCACCAGCCTAACTTCTGAGATAAGAGACGTGAGTGGAGGTTTTCACCTGCTCCAGATCTGCTCTGAATGGTCTTTGTTAAGTGTGTGAATTGATACTAGAAACTGTTGAGAGACACTTACATTTAGGGAACTTTTTCTGAGGCTGAGAAACTGGAAGCCTCCTTGGCTCTGAAGGAGAATTTCAGAGCTGGTTGTCCTTGCTCACCACAGGCCAAGGCTCCATGGGGGAAGGACAGTATGGATACTGGAGGCCCAACTCCCTTGCCTAGCACCGTCTCCTGCCCTTGTGTTTCCCCAGCATCTGAGACCTTCCTCCATTGCAACAGCACTCCCCCAGTGGTAGCATAAGCACTTGGATTTATTTCCACTCTCCCAGCAGACTAGGAGCATCCTGAGAGTAAGGGCTGTGGCTCACTCATCTCTCTATGCCCAGCACAGAGTTTGGTGACTCTTCCCTGAAAGAAGGAATGAAAGATGAGTTCGTTTGAATCCTGAACTGCAGGCCACTGGGTGTAAAAGGAAAGCAAAGCTCCCGTCCACCCACCCACACCTGAAAATGTGGATCCTTCAAACAAGTTTAGCAAACAGGCTTTGTTCTCAGGTACAGAGACAGCGTGACATTGTGTGAGTTGCTCTTCCTCTCCCTCTGCCTCTTTAGTGTCTGAGCAAAATGTTCTGCTTTTCATTGTCGCTCTTCAAACAGCATGTTATTGTCATGCTTCTGCTTCCTTTTAATAAAGAGGAATGAGGAGGGTTTTCTTGTACATGCAAAATTAACACAAATCAAAACTGCTGCTGTTCTTTGATCCGTCCTGGACTCTGATTCGTGTCAGCCTTTTCATTTTCCCACTGAGAGTGTACAGCTCAGGAAAGATTACACGGGGAGGAAAACCGCTTACCACTTCCCATTTGATTAACACAATTTAATGCAGCAATAATGCCAGGGAAGTTCATTACCAGGGAAAAGCTCTGATGCAGGCTGCCCACGGTGTCTGGGGATGGGGTCTTTTTATTTAAAATGCAATCAAGCCCCTATGGTGAGTGGATCCATGAAATCCTTCCTAAGCTGGGGAAGGTGGAATTGCCATTTAATGTAGACAGACAAAAATCCCTCCTGTTTGTACAGCTTTTGACAATTTATTCACGCTGCCTACGAATATTTAGCGTGGCTTGTTATGCTCAAAACCTTGGGATTAGGAAAACTGAAAAGGACTGTACCCTCATTGTGCTTACAGCCTAGAAGGGGAAGTGGACATTTTTCAAAGAGGAGCACATTGCTGACAGGTCAGGATGTCATGAAGGGGTCACACCGGGAGTGTGGGAGCAGGTGGTGCAGCACCTGTCTGGGAAATCAGGGAAGACCACCCTGAGGAGGTGACCTACAGCTACTCAGGAGGCTGATGTGGGAGGAGTGCTTGGGCCTGGAAGTTGGAGGCTGCAGTGAGCTGTGTTCAAACCACTGCACTCTAGCCTGGGTGACAGAGTGAGATCCTGTTTCAAGAAAAAAAAAAAGAAAGGAAGAAAGAAAGAAGGAGAGAGACAGAGAGAGGGAGAGGAAGGAAGGAAGAAGGAAGGAAGGAAGGAAAGGAAGGAAGGAAGGAAAGAAGGAAAAGAAAGAAAGAAAGAGGAAGAAAGAAAGAAGAAAGAAAGAAGAAAAGGAAGAAAGAAAGAAGAAAGAAAGAAAGAAAGGAAGAAAGAAAGAAAGAAAGAAAGAAAGAAAGAAAGAAAGAAAGAAAGAAAGAAAGAAAGAGAGAAAAGAAATGAAATTTGTGGCCTGCAACTCAGAACACCCCCTGCTTCTCAGCCCCACAGGGACCCTCCTCAACTCCTAGGATGGGAAGATAACGGCCTAGAAGTTCCAGGCTGGAAGCCCATCCCGAGTCATCTGGTTCACTTGTGTCTCAGTTTCTGCCTCTGCAAAATGAGCTCACTGAGGTCACTCTTTGCTTGCCTTGTGGCACTATTGGATGGACAACCTAAGATAGGAGACTTAAGCAGTTTCACAGAGTTCTGGAGAAATATCAGGGCTAATCAATGGTAACCACTGGCAGAACCTGCAGGGTGGGAACCAGATCGGCACTAGCCGGGCATGAGGAAGGTGCCTTGAACTACGTGGAGATTGGGAAGATTTCTGCCTGACTTCCAGGAATAAATTTGAGTCTCATGAGGAACTGGGGCTCTGAAATCGTCCTTGTGTCACCATAGGCTAAGATATGTTGCAGTAAAAACAAACCTCAAGTCTCTTAGTGCCACAGAAGCTTATTTCTTGTTCACATGAAACTGGCTTCAGGTCTGGGCAACCATCCAGGGCCACCGTCCTCGATACCACGGGTCGGCTGTCCAGGGGAGGGAGGCTGCGGCTGACTGCCATGGGTCATCAGAGTCTCACCCCACCTGGAAGCGACACGGCTCTTCCACACTCATTGCAGCAGCCAAAGTGGGTCACATGGCCACACTCATGCTCAGGGGCCAGAGGCACGCCATGGTCCTGCGTGGCTGAAAGAAGAGGAAGGTGGAAAGTTTGGGAGAGCAGCGCTCACAGCTACTGTCCTCCTCTTGGGCCTCCTCAGCTGTGTTCACAGGACTTCAGACACAGTCTATTCCCAGCCTTCCCTCCACTCAGGACAAAAGCCAGACCCTGCTGTAATGAAGGAGCTTTCCAGTTGGGCCCCCACTGTGTGTCCAGCCCACTCTCCCGGAAGCACCAGCGCCAGCCAGACTCAACTGCTTTAAGTGCCCTCCCCCTGCTTCCTTTCCTCCGTGGCCGTCAGCCAGCTGCTTCCACTTTTGGAACCCATTCCTTGACTTCACAGAATAACCCCTACTGAGGGCAGGCATGCCTGCTTTGCAAACCTGCTCTGCCCCGCCCCTGCCCTTCCTCTCTCCACCCCCAGCCTGGGCCAGCTGCTTTTCCTCCAGTCCTGACAGCGTTCAGGCCACTCTGCCACCTGTCCCCGCAGCCCTGACCATGGGCATCCTGCCTCCTTAGCCCACATGCCTCCTTTGACCCCATAACATTTATCACCTTTTAACACACTACATATTTGTTTGTTTCTTATGCATGCTGTTTGTTTCCTGTCTTCTGTTCTGGAATCTGGACTCCACAAGGCAGGGATCTTGCTCTCTTTCATTCACAAATGCATCCCACATGCCTAGCATGGGGCCCAGCGCTTATTAGGTGCTCAAGAAATATGTGCTGAGTGTCCCCAGGGAATGACCAGCCATGCCTTGGCTCCCCCAGGTGTCTAGTCCCAGAGGATGGAAGCCTCTCTTTCCAGATCATCTTGCTTGCATTTAGAGGCAACTAAAACCCCTCTGAAAATGAAGGATCTCCTGGTCAGCATGTCTGCCTGTCAGGATGTTAATAGTAAATGACAATGCCTCACTGAGGCCCAGTGAGAGGAAGGGAATTGTTGAAGGGTGTTGCCACCAGGGCTGCCTGCCTCTGGCCAGGGAAGTCAAAGGAAAGGCGGGGAGAGGCCTGATGAGCAGCCCAGTGGGAGGGAAGCCCAGGAGAACAGGGTCTCCAATCCCTGAATAATCCTTAAAAGGAGAGAAGGACCAGCTCTTTCTCATTTCCCCTGAATGGCAATGGCAGAGGCTGTCTTGAGGAAGTACAGATTGCTCTGATTACCAGATTTGAACCAGAAAATTAAAGTAGAGGCTAGAGATATAAAGAAAAAGACACACAGGCCAGGGGCGATGGCTCACACCTATTATCCCAGTGCTTTGGGAGGCCAAGGCAGGAAGATTGCTTGAGGCCAGGAGTTCGAGACCAGCCTGGGCAATGTAGCAAACCCCTTTTCTACAAAAAAGTTTAAAAATTAGCCAGACGTGGTGGCACACACCTATAGTCTCAGCTACTTGGGAGGCTGAGGTGGGAGGATTGCTTGAGCCCAGGAATTCAAGGCTGCAATGACCTTGGGCTTGACTTGGTAGTCTCGGGTGGAGGGGACCAGACTGGAGGGCTTGTTGAAGTTTTCTTGCTATTTCCTATTGGTGTGAATTCAGCTTTCTCATCCTGTACATAACTGTCACATGCAATCCTAGGAACGCACTTTACTTCCCTCTTGCAGGCAGAAGACACATCTGTAATTAGCCTCCTCTGTTGGAGAGAAAATACCTGCATGAGCGAAGCGAATTGAATAGGGGGAGGAGAGCCTCTTTTTGCCAGCTGAGAGCCTGAGCCTGGCTCTGTGGAGCCACCTGGGCCTTGCATGGTGACAGGAACTCTTTGCTGACAAGCCCTTAGTCTGTGGGAAAGTTTATCTGCCAGCACTTTAATAAACTCTTCATTATAGCAGCTCACACCTGGTGACCTTTACCCTCTGTGGGGGCCTCTATGCGTCATGCACTATTTATTCACTGCCTCGAGACTTCCAGGCAGGAAGGTCGAGACCTGCTGTAATTTGATAAGCATTTGGGATGTCAAAGTACAGAATCCAGCTTCTTTTCCCCTTTGGACAACAGAAATAGTGTGCTGATGTTCAGTGTTTCTTCCTCTCCCATTCCTCTGCAGTAGTGATTATACTCTCACGGCTTTCTTTCTTTTGGTTTGTCACATCTGTGGATGAAAGGGAGGGATGGGCTTGGGTTTGGCCTCTGGAAGCAAGTGAAGAGTTAGTCCTAACGTTATGTCTTCTGTTTGCGTGATGCTCTGACCTTCCCAAGGGCCTCCACGTCTCTGTTTTGTCCTTACAGCTTCCCAGCCAGGAAAAGCAGGACAAGGCGTGTTCTATTTGCAGACGGAGCTGTTTAGGCTCAGAGAGGAGCTGTGATCTGCCTTAGCGTCCAGAATGAGCTAAAGACAGACTTAGTGAGAACCCAGCTTGCCTGGATTCTGTTTACCAAAGTGTCTGGCAAATATTTAGTGACTTGTTACCCTGTGCCAGGCATTTTTCTAGGGGCTGGAGAGATGCTGATGTAAAAACAGACAAGGTCTGTGCTCGAGTAGAGTATCCATCTGAAAGTAGAGGTAGTTTTAGGATATTTTCGTGCTTTTCTGCCAAATGGTTGTGTTTTCCTAACTTAACTTTAAAACAAGGCTTAGGATATAGCACTGTCACTTGGAGTCTCTCTTTCTTTCTCTGTTTTTCCTTTTCTGCCCCTTTTCTCCTTTTTTTCCTGTTTCTCTTCCTTTTTCTTTTCTATTAGGACCTGCTGCGTGGTGGGGGGGTGGGGTGTACAAATTTATTGCCACAGCTGTCTACTTCTTTTCTTTCTTTCCTTCCTCATGATTTCAATAATTTTTGATACAATGCACCAAAGGCTTTTCTTGCACGGGAACAAAAGGTGAAATGTTAATATGATTTTATTTGGGCTCAGATTGGATAAGGAAGACCTTTTGTTTCTTACCTTTCATCTTCAAGTCAGCACTCGTTAATTAAATCAAGCCTCTGGAAAGTGACCTTTGGGGGATGGAGACTCCTGAGAATAGAATATTTTAATCAAAAACGGGCAATAAATAAATAAGCAAGACAACAGCGGTTAAACAAGAAACACTCTGAAAACTTTCAGATGAGGGTTCTTGAAGGAAAGGTAATTTGCTTTTTTGGGGGGTGGTGAAAGTTCATACTTAGGTTATGAGCCACGACGGTCCTGCAAATGGGGCCACTTGAACAAAATCATTCACCATTTCCTTCCATACATCCTAGAACAGGGAAGAGGCCCCTGCTGATTTTACACCCCCAAGACGACCATGGTGCTTTTCTTGCAGTCGGATTGCAGAAGGGGCAGCCCCATTTCTCTGAGCCCTTTCCTTACCTGGCCACAAGGGGGCGGAAAAGAGACCTTTTTTTTTTTTTTTTCCCTCTGCGTGCGGAGGTAACCTGTGAGGCCGCTCGCCTCTGGGCCGGTGTGGCTGATGGATGACTCGGTCCGCTGGGCCTGGGGGGACTAAAAGGGCTCTGGACATCTGCCTGCTCATGGGAGTCAACCTCACCCCAAATCTGAAAATTCATTATGCTAGGGCAAGACAGGCTTCGCTGTACAGGAAATAAACGGATGGGAGCACTGTGGCGGGTAACAGTGTGGGCTTTGGAGGCTCTGGGACTTATTTGCTGTGTGATTTTAAGTGCACTAGTTAGCTTTTTTGAGTCTCAATTTCGTAAACTATAAAATGGGGATAATAATCTCACTTTATAAGGTTCTTGAGAGGAGTCCATGAAATTATAAATATAATAAGTTGGCATGAAAGTGACGGGTGCTCAATGCAGAATGGTCATTATGATGGCTCTGTCCCTCTGCAGCCCCATCCTGCCCACAAAATGTGCTGCCTGCAGCAAATCCAGGCATATCCCACTGCCTCTATTTTTCATATTTTAACAGAAAGTTATACTTAAATGTACAGTAAGTCTTCTAATGGAAGTTGTCTTTTTTTTTTTTTTTTTTTTGAGACTGGGTTTCACTCTGTCACCCAGGCTGGAGCACAGTGGCACAATCACAGCTCACTCCAGCTTCTATTTCCCGGCCTCAGGCAATCCTCCCATCTCAGCCTCCCAAGTAGCTGGGACCACAGGCACATGAAACCACTCCTAGCTAATTTTTCTATTTTTTTTTTTTTTTTTTTTTGTAGAGATGCGGTTCCTCCATATTGCCTAGGCTGGTCTCAAACCCTTGGGCTCAAGTGTTCTGCCTCCCCTGGCCTCCCAAAGTATTGTAGTTACAGGCATGAACCACTGCACCTGGCCAGAAGCGGTCTTTGAATCTAAATATATACATATGTGTGTGTATATATATTTATTCATGCATGCATTAACTATTGAGTGCCTAGCATGTGCCAGGTACTCTGGATGCGCTGGGCATAAAATAGAGAGCAGAGAGCAAGCCCAGTGCCTGCCCTCATGGAGCTCCCAGTCTAGGCCAGTAATGTTCAATAGAATGTTCTGTGGTGATAGAAATACTTATCTGTGATGTCCAATATGGTAGCCACTAGCCACATGTGGCTACTGAACACTTGAACTGTGGTAGTGACAGGAAGTGTATTTTCATTTTAAATAGTCACACATGACTAATGGTTACTCTATTGGATGGTAGAGGTCTAGAGGAGAAACATGAAAATGTTTAGCACAGAGCCTGGCATACAGTCAGTACTCATTAAGTGCACCTTTCCTTTCCCTCCCTCCACTATGTGGCACCTGGTACCATGTTCGTTAACTCCTCTGCTGCTGTTACATGTCCTTAAGGATGAGTAAGGTCATCTCAAATAGACTCTAGAAAGATAGGCCTCAGTGTGGATTATTTATATGTGCCTTCCAGGATTTTGCACACAGTAAGTGCTCTTTAAATGCCTATTAAAGGGACAATATGGTGTAAGAAAGGGAACATGCTTTGGCGCTAAGAAGAAATGAATTTACATCTTGGCTCCATCACTCAGCAGCTGCACAACCTGAACAAGTTACTCAACCTGTCTGGGTCTCAGCTTTCTCTCTGTTCAACGGGGTGATGATTGGCTACTCTGTGGGGGTAGTTGTGAAAACAGATGAACTCATGCACAAAAAGAACCCAACATGGATCCTTACACAAAGCTGCTCTCCAAACAGGAGAAAGCCAACCAGAAGACAAATGATGATGCTTCTTTGGATGTTCCCAGCCTCACAGATGTGGGCCCTGTAACCATATTCAGTGAGTGTGACTGTTGTCCTAGCTGTGATGACTTGCTGAGGTGATGACTTATCTGAGCTGATTCCAGATAAACAAATCGTATTACTTACCTGTTTGTTGTTGTTATTTATTTATTTATTTTTACAGTAGATCTAAGGGGAGAAGTTCATCTCTTCTCTGCTGGTCCCAACCACAAGAACTTCTCATTACCAAGTTACTCCTTAGGTGGAGGAAGCTGGTCTGCAGTAAGAAATAATAAAATCAACAACACATGCAAAAGAAACTGAAATACATAGTGGGAAAAGGCATGTGAGTCCTGGAAATGTTCATACCCTGACCCCTGACCCCTGACCCAGCCTGCAGACCCAGCAGAAGCCCTCCCAGGTCACAGGAAGTTCCTTACCCATCCTTCACAGACATTCTCCTTTCTGCCTGAGCAGATTTGAGCTGGGTTTCTCTCACTTGCAATGAAATGATTTCTAATCAAAACAGCAATCATCCAGACATGCTGTCTGTCTTCTGTTCATCTGCATCCCATCTGAACTTTGCCTTCTTTTCCCACACTTGCTGTGGCATAACTCAGAACCTGGAGTGGTTTCGGGGCTGGGGAGAGTGCTGTGTCCCTGGGAGTTAATTAGTGCAGTTGGAGTCATTTTCTGTAATATTTATGTGATGTTGCCTCAGGACAATTTAGTAGCAAAAGAGCAAATGCAGGTGTCTCTGAAGTGCCCCTCGGAGAGGCAGCCCCATGTGTGCAGCAGAGAGCAGGCTGAATCAGGAGACAGGAACACAGGTACAACGTCCCTGTCTGAATGCTCACCAGTATGAACTTGGACAAGTCATGGCCTGGGCCTCAGTTTCCTTGCTGGCAAAATGGAGGTGATAATATATCATGCCTGTCTCATGGCAAGTGCTGTGTGTTTAGATAGAATTCATAAATTCAACACACCTTTATGGAGAGGCTGCCCTGAGCCTGGCACTGTGTGTCCATGCAGAGCATTTTGAGAACTGTAGGCTCTCATCCATCTTCATCCCCCCTCCCTTAAAGAAGAACTGAAAGGTGCATCTGGGGAGGACAATCTTTACCTGTCCTTTCTCAGCTATCAGATGAATCGAGGAGGCAGTGGTCTCATAGCAGTCTCTTAACTTACGTGACAACCAAAGAGCTTCCCCCTGAGACCAGCTCACATCTTGGGCTCACCTTTCCCTGAGATGATCACCCCAGCAGGCGCCACCCACTCTGTTCCCTGCTGCTGAGCGTGGAGACCTCCTTCCCTTTCTGGAGATCCAGAAACGAGAGGCTTGCTTCTCCCACAGTCCTATAATTTCTTGCCCCTGCCTTCGCTTTCTCAACTGGCCAAAGCCAGGATCATTGTTGCCTTGGGCCCTGTTGCGTCTTGACCTTACACAGTCATGGTTTCTGGTTCCTTCTTTGAGTATTCCCAGCTGCAACTGGCTGGCTCTAGGCATGAGCAAAGCCACACAAACTGAGAGCTGACAGCCCTGCCTGGGTCCCGGTCCCGGCTTTGCTCTCAGACCTTGGGCATGTCATATCTCACACTGCCTGCTCCTCAGAGTCCTCATCTATAAAACAAGGATAAAAATACCTGCCCTTCTGACCTCACAGATAGGAAATTAGATTAGAGCTGTGAGATGCAGCAAAGCACTATGTGACTGCAAGGTGCTAGTATTATTTTTTATATAACCTTAAAAATCTTATTACAAAAGAGATATATGCTTATAGGAGAAAACTTAGAAAATGCAGATAAGAGAATGATGAAAATAAAAATGGTCTGCCATCCCATCATCAACAGAGGAATGTGTAAATAATTCAGTGGATATCATTCTAAGATCTACACCTATTTACTTGAAATAGGATCATACTCTTTGTGCTATATTTGCAATTTGATTTTTCACATAATAGCAGGTAATCACTGGAGGTATGCCCTGCCAGAAATTAAATGTGTAGGATTTGCTTCCTCAATTCAGAGCCAGAAAATCACCCTGGAATTGTTGAAAGTCATCTTCCCCATCCTCCAAAGAGTAGATGTTCCACGTCTACTTGATTCACTTGGGACCCTCATTCCGGAAGAAGGGCTGTGGCGCAGTGTCTGGGGAAAGAGGGTTATATAGTCAGACCCTTGGTGCTTTGAGGGTAAAGAAGGAAACCTGCTTGCTCTCTGGAGGAGGGTCCCGGGAGGTAGGGGTTGGTGGCCCTAG
Organism: Hylobates moloch; assembly: GCF_009828535.3. Lineage (NCBI taxonomy): Eukaryota > Metazoa > Chordata > Mammalia > Primates > Hylobatidae > Hylobates > Hylobates moloch. The sequence goes on from NW_026652281.1 coordinate 85,966,806, forward strand.
TATAGAGAGGAGGTAAGAAATGGATCCAGGGCTGACCCTGCATCCCTGGAGCTGCCTAAATCTCTCAAGGTAGTGGGGGACCAGGAAGAAGAAAAATGATCTGCACTCCTGCATGTAAAACTCTAGAGACCCCTGGGCCAAGCTTGGCACTGAAGGAGTGATATTGCTGTCTCTCCCTCAAGAACAAGATGGCCTCTACAGTGATTTAGACTAGGAAGAGAGAGTAGCAGCAGCTGACCAACACTCAGCTCAACATGGTGTTGGATGGCCCACAGCAGTGGTCCTCAGATCCTTCCCAGAGTTTTCTCCATGTGGAGAGCTGGATAGACCCTCTGTTTCCTCTGGACTGCATTAAGTCCCCAGGAATCCTGGACAATTCATGATTGGTAGGGACCTTAAGAGGGAGAGAGTAACTCTTCTACCAATTACAAAGGTGAAGCATTGAACAACTAGTTAGAAAAGTGTAAGAGATGTCATTACTTGTAGTGGGTTGAATGGTAGCTCCCAAAAGATATGTTCACCTAGAAGCTATGAATATTTCCTTATTTGAAAAAAGGGTCTTTTGCAGATGCAATCAAGTGAAGATCTCGAGATGGTGTCATCCTAGATTTGTGATGGGCCTGAAATCCAATGACAGGTAATCTTAAGCAAAACAGAAGGACATTTAAGACAAGGCAGGGGGAATGGGTGGGGGTCACCAGAGGGGTATGGCTTGGAACATCCCAGTCCCTAAATTGGAGAGCAGAGTGAGAAGGGTGTATTTGGAGCTAAGATTCAGCAGGTGTGGTATCTGGCACAAGAGCCAATGGTTCTGTCTATATCCACTCCTGGTTTTATAGTGTTCTGTGGATCCTGAAAGTGTCTTTTAGGCTTCCAATAGATCCATTTTTGTCAAGGCAGCCAGGGTTGATTTTTATTGCTTACAACCAAAAAACCTACCAGGTACAGATGTTAGCTTATGGGGTCCTGACACAACTCCATGAAGAAAGTAGATAGTGTGATTCCCCTTTTACAGATGAGTAAACTGAGGCTTGAAGAGGCTAAGTCCTACTCAAGCCTTGATATGGTTTGGTTCTGTGTCTCCACCCAAATTTCAAGTTGAATTGTAATCCCCACAAGTTGGAGGAGGGGCCTTGTGGGAGGTGATTGAATCATCGCGGTGGACTTCTTCCTTGCTGTTCGAACCATAGTGAGTTATCACACGATCTGGTTGTTTGAAAGTGTGTAACACTTCCCCCTAATTCTCTGTTCCTCCTACTCCCACCACGTAAGACGTGCTGGCTTCCCCTTTGTCTTCCTTCATCATTGTAAGTTTCTGAGGCCTCCCCAGCCATGCTTCCTGTACAGCCTGCAGAACTATGAGTCAATTAAACCTCTTTTCTTTATAAATTACCCAGTATCAGGTAGTTCTTTATAGCAGTGTAAGAACGAACTAATACAAGCATGGTCAGTGATGGGGTTAGGGCTAGATCCAGTTCTTCATCTAAGATCTTTCCTCTCTATTTGCTTCTTACCTGACCTAAGAGGACCAGAAAACAGAAGAAGCTGCGGAACTTCTTCGGGATTGATGATGAGCTCCAATTTTTGCAAAAAGTCTGTGTATATTCTTTGCAGTCAACTGTTGCAATGAGGCTGTTTAAGCCAAGTGTCGGTCTGCACATTACCTTGATGGAAGAGAAGTGAGTGTAGTAAATTTAAGTTGTTGAAGCAACAACAACTTAAGGCAGTTGAATTTGAGATAAGAGGCCTTTAAATTTATTCCCAGAATGACTTTGAGATGAGTCTGAGAGACAGGGAATGTTGCTTTCCTTCCAAACCCTCTCCTGCCTCATTTCTCCAGTAATCTCTCAAGTGTCATGAAAAAAAAAAAAAACCTGGGAAAGTTTGTTCCCTATGAGGGCTCTTCCCTGTGGATTCAGGGTGAAGCAAGGGTTTTCAGTCCCTAAAATGAATCTCTTTAGGCATTCTTGAAAGTTGGCCATAAAGACACATTGTAGGGTAAGGTGTCTGCGAATACTCTGAAATGGAATAAAATCTCTTCATGGTTTAGAAAATAAAAAATGACTGAGACGCCTTCTATTGATTTTCTTCCTCTCATCTCGCACCACTAGGTGAATAAATTATTCTTAGAGGTTTTGTACAAATTACTCAATAAAGTCACAAGCAATGTGTCTGGTAAATGTGGTCTGATTTGATTCCAAGTTTGTAAGGCAGGAATTGCTGTTAGAAAAGACCTTATGGGTCATGGAATCCAACTCTCACCGCACAGGTATGAACAATGGGAACAGAAATTGGGAGACTTACCTGGGAGTCACAGAGCAATTTGGTGACAGAGCTATTAGCACTCAGAACAGTGGGCTGCACCACAGCATCTCCACATTTGCAGGTATGTGAGGTAAGAAGGAGTCTTGGGGGGGTCTCTGTGGTGGTTGGTTTTATGTGTCAGCTTGACTGTGGATCCCCAGACACCTGGTCAAACAGTATTCTGAGTATGTCTGTGAGGGTGTTTATGGATAAGATTAACATCACAATCAGTAGACTTGGCAAAGCAAACTGCCTTCCCTATATGTGTGGGCCTCATCCAGGTAATTAAAGACCTAGATAAAACAAAGGCTGAGTAAGAGGGAAATCCTTCTACTTCACTGCTTAGAGCTGGGACATTGGTCTTTTCCCACCTTAAGACTCGAACTGAGACATCAGTGCTTCTCTTTTACTTTGTTTGAAACAGGGTCTCAAGACAGAGTCTTGCTCTGTCTCTCAGGCTGGAGTGTAGTGGTACAATCATGGCTCATTGCAACCTCTGTCTCTCTGGCTTAAGCAATCCTCCTACTTCAGCCTCCCAAGTAGCTGGGACTACAAGTACACACCACCACACTTGGTGGTGCTAATTTTTAAATTTTTGGTATATATAAGGTCTCACTGATATTGCCCAGACTGGTCTTGAACCTCTAGGCTCATGTGATCCCCCTGCCTCAGCCTCCCAAAGTGCTAGGGTTAGAGGTGTGAGCCACTGTGTCTAGACATTTAAAAAAATACTTATTTTTCCTTTTTATTTTTTAAGAGATGGGGTCTCACTATGTTGCCCAGGTCGATCTCAAACTCTTGGCCTCAAGAGATCCTCCTGCCTCGGCCTCCCAAAGTGCTAGGATTATAGACATGAGCCACTGCACACAACCTCAGCTCTTCTTACTTCTTGATCCCAGTCACTTTCATATTAGAACTAGACATTGGCTCTCTGAGTCTCTAGCTTGCTGGCTGCTGATCTTGGGACTTCTCGGGCTCCATAATTACATGAGCCAATTTCTAATAATAAATTTCTTTGTGTGTGTATGTGTATATCTCCTGTTGGTTCTGTTTCCCTGGTGAACTCTGACTAATACAGTTCCCCAAAAATGGGAGGAAAAAGTGATGATTTACCCAAAATCTTGACTTCTGAAGAAGGTGAAAAAGATATTCAAGAAATATTCAATATTCTTACCTGAAACATGAATCCTGAAGGGATCCATGTTTCTTCATGGATTTCTTGTTTCACTTGTTTTGTTTAATATAGAGCAACTTTAGCCAATAAAATTGCTATGCCATTTCTTCAACTACATCTATAGATATGATTTATAGCAGAGGTTGCAAATGATAGCTTTGGGTTGGTGTTGCCCTAAAGATGTGTTCTGTTTGGCCCACATTATAGGCTTTCTTTCCATCCCTACACACACTGTATTTTTGCAGTTGCTTTTAACATGCTGTGTCTAAAGCATTGTTAAATTTGCATTTAAAAAGGCAAGAGATTGCACATAAAAATCCTATGTTTTTGCTTTAAAAACAAAGATCTGGTAACACTTGGCTCCTAAATGGACACAATCAGTGAAGGCTAAGTAGCAGCTGTCTTTTCCATTCCTGTATCTGTTGTCAGTTCACTTTAGTCCCCACCCTTCCCAAATGTCTCCCTGATGCTGGAGCTGAGGGTCAGTGCCATTTGTTATCAGGGTTTTGCTGCCCAGATCAATTATCGAATAATTCAGAATATCTGGGAATGAAGACATTGGTTCAATCTATTATCGTTTCTTAGCTACTAACTGTAATCCTGGAACAATGTTAGGAGGTAGCAATGCAAAGACAAATTTGACATGGCTTTTACCCACAATGAAATGCAGTCACAGATAAGTGGTTTCTGTATTCCTGTCTCAATCCATATTTTTGTAGCCTCATCAGGTACACAGGTTGCTAGTTTGGCTGGAGCAGGTGTGTATTGGAGAGAAGTGAGGGTCAGGTAGAGAGGTAAGGCAGTGTGAGGGCCATATCTGTGGATGTGGGGATGTTGTGGAATAGTTTCTGAGTGGGAGTACTGCATGATAACAACAACAAAATAACTGTGGCAGAGACCAGTTGTCCACGAGCCACTTCTCTTCTTCCTGAGCACTCAGCTGGACTATGCTTCCCAGCATTCTCTGCAGTCAGGCAAGACCATGTGACTGAGTTCCCACTAAGGGAACAGTGGGTGGGAGTGATATGCTCTTCCAGACCTGGCTCCTCCAACTCTCCCATGTGAGAGCTTCCATCTTCTTTCTCCTCTCAACAGTTGAATAAATAGATCCTGAGGCTGTAGGTGTATCATGGGAAGAGCCTCGATCCCTGAATCATTGTGTGCAGGAGACACCTGCTGTGGACTGTGATGTGAGCAAGAAACAAACTTTACTTTGTTCAGCCACTGAGATTCTGGGATTTATTTATTACAGTAGATATCATTTTCTTAACTAAAAGCAGTAACAACAACAAGAATGTATTAGTGCTTACTCTTTGTTAGGCACTGTTGTAAGTGCTTTTCATATATTATCAAATTAAATCATCACAATTCTATGATGTAGGTATTATTATTATTATTGCTACTTAATAGTGAGGGAACTGAGGTACAGAGAGGTGAAGTCATTTGTCCAAGGTCACACAACTGCTAATTAGAATCTATACTTTATGGCAGGATTATTCTGGAGCAGAAGAGAAGCATGGAGGGAGAACAATTAAAGGAGGCAGAGAACCATCTGAGCACAAAGTAAAATGACTTACAATTCCATGTGGCTCTCCTGTGACTAATTCTGAGCCAGCAGTGATTCAGAAACTCAGGACATGATGAGAACATTACATGCCCCCATGTTTCTCACACCCATGCTGGGCAGGACAGGACCTTGCTGTGCGGGAGGATAGTTGGGAGCTGAAATTGCATCCTTAGCCTTGAGGACTCTTTAGCATCACCAGAGAGCCCTTGTTTCTCTCTGGCTTCTAAGGCAGTGAGTACACAATTTTGATAGAAAGCCTTAGAGGAGGAAGTGTCCCCAGGGCCCAGAGATGGCATTTAGGTGGGAACTTCAATCCGGGGCCTGAAAAACCACTCTGCTGGTGCCTGCCCAGACCAAAGAAGAGGGGCTCTGGGGCTCAGGCAGCGGCCCTGGCCCTTGGTGGGGTTCATTCCCCGAGTTCCGGGAATCCTGCAGGAATCTCTATGAAGAATGGTGACTCAGTGATAACTCCCATCAGAAGAGACTTCGCCTGCAGAGGCGTTTCTTCTCCTCATTCCCAGGTCACACTGACCCAGACTTTGAGCTCCATCATCAGAGAAAGCAGGAAGGAGCGGTGGAGGCAGCTGTCTTCCCTCTCAGCTTCCTCTCTGCAGCCAGATCCAGAGCTCTCCTGGGGGGCGAGGGGTGGGGGTTGCTGCACTGGATCGTTGGCGGGGGGGCAAATCCCCCACCTTGCCGGCTGTCCTCTGTTCCCGAGTGCCTCACACAGTCAGCCAACGCTCATCGAGCACGGACTTTGTGCCAAGCACTGTGCCGGGTGCTGGGGAGAGCACTCTCAGCCCACAGGTGAACGAGAATCTTCCTCTCCCTCCAGAGCTCCCATTCTTCGGCGGGGAGACTGCTGGAAAGCAAGGAAATGGATGGAGGAGATCTTTTCAGAGCTAAGGAACATGGTGGCCCTGTGGTGGGGAGGGGGGCACTGTAGCCGGGGAGTGGTGTCAGGGAAGCCCTCTGAGGAGCTGACAGATGTAGAGAATGAGATGCAGACCAGCCCATGAGCACTGGGGGAAGTACCCCTGGAGGGGACAGCGAGGACAGAGGCCCTGTGCTGGGAGGAGCTGCTGCGAATGGCATAGAGTCCAAGCTACAGCAAGGTGGCCCGGGGGCTGGAGTGGGGTGAACGGAGAAAGAGAGTAGAGGTTGGTGGGGGTAGAGCGGCCTGGTCACGTGGGCTGTGTGGCCACAGGGAGAAAGGAGCACCAGCCTCCACTTTCTCTCCTTTGGGGACTCTGGGGAATGAGATGCCTAGTAGGTGGCCCAGTGCCCGTTCTCTGGAGAAACTTGCTCCACCGCGAGTTTCAGGGAGTTAGGTGAGTTCTATGTGGGAGCATTCCCTGGGGTTGGGGGAGACAGTATAATGAGATAGTGACGGTTGGGGAATCTGAGAATCTTAAAGTCAGATGACCAATCCTCAAAGCTCCAACATTCAAAATTCTAACAGTGTGGTCTTGAGTATCTTACATAACTTGGGTTCTACTTTTTTGTCATCAGTGTAAAAGGAATAATAGTATACCTACCCTTTGGGGCTGTTGTGAGGGTTCAATGCAATGGCGAATTCTAAAAGTGAGCACGGTGTCATGCTCCATAAATAGTAGCCATGGTTGTTATGGTTAATGCAATATGTCAACTATTAGGACGGTTTGTTGAGGAAGTTAAGTTCTTAATCTCCTCCGCCCTTTTGGAATAATGGTTCTATTAGGCCATTCTTGCATTGCTATAAAGGAATACCTGAGACTGGGTAATTTATAAGGAAAATAGGTTTAATTGACTCACGATTCTGCAGGCTATACAAGCATGGCACCAATATCTGCTCAGCTTCTAGGGAGGCCTCAGGGAGCTTTTACTCATGGCAGGAGGCAAAGTGGCAGCAGGCGTGTCACATGGCCAGAGCAGGAGCGAGTGAGAGAGAGAGAGAGAGAGAGAGTTAAGGGGAGGGGCTGCACACTTTAAACAACCAGACCACTCTGGGGGGCTGTGAAATTCCAAGGGGTCACTGGGCTGAGCAGATGGCTGGCAGATACTGGTTTTAACTCACACCTGGCTGAGTAAATAATGTTTACTCAGGAGGGCATTCCTGAGGACAGGAATGTCATGAGGACAGCACCAAGCCATGAGAGATCCCACCCCATGAGCCCAAACTCCTCCCACCAGGCCCCAGCTCCAACATTCCGTGAGATTTGGAGGGGACATCCAAACTCTATCAATGGTGACAGTGGTGAAAACATTGTACTATGTCCCAGACTCTGTGCTTGCTGATCTCATTAAATCCTCAGGATCTCAGGAAGAAAGAACTCTTTTAATCCCATTTTTCAGATGAAAACAGCAATGCCCAGAGAAGTCAGTTGACTTTATAACCATCCCATGGCTGCTGCATGGCAAAGCCCAAGCTGGACACACAAGTGTGTCTAACTGGAACCCAAGACCATGGCCACCTTGCTAAATGGACTCTGTAAGAGTTATCCCCTCCCTCTCTGAGTTCCTCAGCTTTACCCCACATGGCACATCCCTCCCCACCTCCACATGTGAGATGCTACTCAGACATGTGTATTTCCTGCTTCTCTCCTTGAAGATATGTAGTAAATCCACCATTTCTAAAGCACCCTGCAGTTTTTCAAGGCCATGCACATCTATCATCTTTCTTAACCATCACTGTAACCCCCATCCCATCCCCAGGCATGTCAGCCAAGGCTCTGAGAGACTGAAGCACAGCTTTTCCAATGGCAAGGCTGGGACCAGTCCCCAGTGCCCTGATTTCAGTTCATCTCTTCTGATGGACAGCATGCTGTTTCCTGGCACCTGGGGCTACAGCAGACACTGTCAAAGTCATTGCTGAGTTTGATTGAACTGAATTGGGAGGGAGATGGGTTCCAAAACCGAAAGCAGGGGAATGCAGCATCCTGGACGCTCAGTCCCAGAATTGTCCTTGTCTGCAGGCTTCAGCTCACCAGCTGATGGCCTTGATGTCATGACCAGGCCTGGGTTGAGCCAGGCCTCCGGGAAAACCCAGCCAGGAGCCACAGTGTGGGAATCCACTGCACAGACACAAGCCATGACGGCATCTCTTGCCTGCCGGCCAAGCTTTCCTCCCTCCCCCTGCCGACGGACGCCTCCACCCCAACCCTCACCTCAAGCACCAGCAGGAGCTCTCACTCTCCTCCTGCCCCCACCCTGCTGCCATCTGCCAGGCTGTGCACTGGCCTAGCTGTGCTCGGGTCTGGGCACCAAGCCATGGCAGCACACGGGCCTGCAGGCTGGGCGGCCGGGTGAGCATGTGTGAACCCTGCATGTGCTATGAGGCTGCAGCGCAGCCAGGCTCCTTGTTCGGGGGGAGGTGGCCATGTGGCATGATTGGCAGGAAGGGTGAGGATGGAGGCCTGGGGGGGAATGCAGGCAGGGGGCACACTTCTGCAGCTGCCCCAGTTGGACCCCCAACCTGCAATGGGACTGGAGGAGTGGGTCGAGGAGAAGTGGAGCAGCTGAGCTGAGCTAACAGTGCAGCATCCGGCATCGCTGCTGAGTCAGCTCTGGACAGACTTGGAGGGGCTTAGAGTCCTCTGCCTCTTTGCAAAAACCTTGTTTTAGCAACAAAAGAGTGGCTCCCATTCATTGAGCACTTATTGCACGCTAGGCATTATGCCAAGCAATATCCTTAATGGTACCAAATACTCACCACAACCCCATGAGGGAAAGGCTACTACCATCCCCGTTCCATGACAGAGGAAATGAAGATTAGGGTTGCTAAAAGTTATCCCACCAGTAAGCGTGAAAGCTGGAACTCAACACCAAGGCTACTCAGCTCCAAATGCCACGTTTGCCTCCTGATGGTGTTGTCCCCAGCATCCGAGTCCTCCACACTCAGGAGGCTCCTGCCGGCTCCCTGTGACCTGTGTTTTCTTAAGTGGCATTTATGGAACACTTACAGTTTACTCGAATGTGTTGGATACTAGCGGGAAGCACATAATAGAGATGGCCTTCCAGCCACGTATTATCTCACTGAGAGAGTAAAAAATGAGCTGGCAACCAAGCAAAACCAGCTGGCAACTAAGCAAAACAGCTAGACCAGAGCCTTAAACCCTACTAACAATGAGACCCACCAGGAAAGCTTAAAAAATACCAATGCCCAGGATCTACCCTGGCTCCCTGAATCCAAGTCTGTAGGAGAGGGTGCTAGGATCTGGACTATTAGAAGGTTCCAGGGCAGTTCCAGTGACATATCAGCGCTGAGATTCTCTGCAATGGAGAGTTCATGGAACCAAAGCTCAGAGGAAGAAATCATTCCTGGAGGTTGATGTGGTCAAGGAAGGCTTCCTGGAGGAAGAGAAACTCAAGCGTGTGTGTGTGTGTGTGTGTGTGTGTATGAGCACGTGCGTGTGTGTGTGTTGAGGGGTGGAATGGGGAGAAGAGAGGGTATTTCACATGGCAGATGGAGTAGGGACAATAGGCGTGAAGCCTCGGGCAGGCAGGAGCAGCACGTGTTTGTGGATGGAAGGAAGCCCATTCAGTCAGGGAACAAGGACGAGAAGTGAAGTCCTCGGGGAAGAGGACAGAAAACAAGAGGCCAGTTATCACTGAAGGCTCAGATGCCAGCCTGAAGAATTCCATTTATTCAAGTCCACAAACATTTATTGAGCACCTACTATGTGTTGGGCACTGTTTCAGCCCCTGGGGATTCATCAGTGATTAGACAGATTGGAAGTGTCACGTTAGCTGTGGAAAAATAAGTGAGCATATAGTGAGTGAGAAGATGATGCTATACAGGGTGCTGGGTGTGTGCTCCTTAGAGAATGAGTAGGGGCTTGGATGATGTGAGGGGAGGACGCTGTCTGGAGGAAAAACACTGCAGGCAGAGGCAACAGCAGGAGCACAGGCTCTACCCCGGGGCAAGACGTGCTGGGAGTGCCCAGGGAACGTCTCTAAGTTCAGTGTGGCCGGAGCAGAGTGGGCAACGGAGAGGGTGGCGGGCTGCGCTGGACTCTGTCGGGCCCGGCAGAGCAGGGCAAGGCGTTTAGATGGAATGTGAAGACCTCGTGCCTTTCCCACTTTGGGATCAGGCCCTATTTGTAGACTGACTTGAGGTTGTGTGGCTGGAGATGTGAGGCTTGTGTGGGGCCGAGGAGCCTGGGTGGGGAAGAAGCTCCTGGTGCACTCTTCCCCCGAGATTCCTAAGGATCTTCTCTCTCTCGCCCTCTGACAGCACTCTCTGCAACCCCACCTTTGCTGAAGCTCCCACACCTGCCTTTGTCCCAGTGATTAGCTTCACAAGCCACCTTGCCACCTAGCCCTGCGCAGAGGAGCCCACCCTGCCCACACAGCGAGTCGGCCAAGCTACCGCCCCAGCTGTGTGATGGGCTGTCCTCAGGATACACAGCTCGGCGCCGAGTTCCCTTCCCCACCCCCTCGGCAGCCCTTCGCTGGATGCCTGGAGTTCCCAAGAAGACAGAAGAACTGGCTTTAATGGTGGCTTTGTTCCGTGGGCAGGCAAATTTGAGTGATTTGTCTCCTTCACACTTACGATTTACGGTACAATTGGCCCAATGCAGCAGCATTAAGAAATTTAATGTTTTTAAGTAAAAGTTAATTGATTGAAATTAGGCAGAAGGCAACAGCTGCGGTATGGCAAAAAAAAAAAAAAAAGCACTCATTTAACTGATGAAGCTCAAGTTAAACTGGATCTAGCCATGCAACCACTCAGCTTGGAATGATGTGAGCTGTGTGTGAGTGCACACACATCCCTGTGCCTGCAGTGTGTGTGTGTGTGTGCATATGCTGTGAGCATGTATGGTGTGCGTGTAGTGTGTGGTGTGTGTGGTGTGCATGTGTGTGGTAACTGTGTATGATGTATGTGTGCACATGTGTGCATGTATGTGGTATGTGTATGTGGTGTATAATGTGTATGTGTGGCATGCATGTGTGTGCATGTGTGTGTGGTTTGTGTGTGGGTATGTGTGAAGTGTGCATGTGGTGCATGTGTGTGGTGTGTGGGTGTAGTGTGTGTGGTGCAGGTATGTGTGTGGGGTGTACGTGGTATGTGTGCATATGTAGCGCATGTATGGTGCATGTATGTGGTGTGTGTGTGTGCATGTGTGTGTGGTGTGTGTATGTATGGTATGCGTGATGTGTAGCCATGTGTGCATGGGTGTGTATGGTGTATGTACCCATGTGTGTGGTGTGCACTTGGTGCATGTGTGTGATGTGTGGTGTGTGTATGTGTGGTGTATGTGATGCACAGGTATGTGTGCATGGGTGTATATGGTGTGTGTGTCCATGTGTGTAGTGTGCACTTGGTGCATGTGTGTGCTGTGTGCATGTGCATGCCTGTGTGTGGTGTGCATGTGTTGTATGTGTGTCTGTGCATGTGTGTGTGATGTGTGTGTGTGGTGGGAGAAGTGGGAATCAGATTACTCTCAGAATCTAGAGGTGCATCTGGCACAACTGCCCAAGCATGGTCTCACTTGTTCCCTTCCTTAACCCAGGGATATGCAGAAAACCTTTTTGACAAACTTTTTTATTACAAAAATTCTTTCTCAGGCATCCTGCCAAAGCAGCAAGGTCAGGGAGGGGGACACGCAGGGAAGAGGGCCAGGACCGGTGTCATCACCAAGAGCATCAATGCCAAGCTCCCCTCTTTGGGAACTGACATTTTGACCAAATCTATTTTGACTTTATTTTGGCGAAGCCACCTAAGAGCCAAGGCAGAGCTTAATGTAATCAGTACATGGGGCTCTGGCTGCAGAGAGGCAGCGTGTCCACTGTGCTGAGGGGGAACAATTCATTAAAGACATGCAAGAAGGCATGCACGATCTGCGCCTGGGGGTGCTGGAGACCCCGCCTGGTCCCAGGCTCTGCAAAAGAAATAGACTCATTAGGGCTGGTAGATAATAATGCCCAACACTGATTCAGCGTTTCTGCATACTTCAATACATTCCCTCCCTTTGTCCCTACATATTGAAAAAAATCACAAAAGGTATTTACATAGTGAATCCCTTTTCAAATATTTTCCTTCAATCAAACCAAGGCCAGTTCCACAGATATCGAATTAATCACATGTAGGTTCTTATAAACTCAAGCTCTCATGATCCATTTTTCAGGATCTTCCTTCTCTTTTCCAGTCAATTCCTCCCCTCCCTTCACAAGTCCTACATTCCAGCCACACTGACCTTTCTGCCCTTAAAGCTCTGAGCCCATCTTTGACTGAGTCCTACTTCTGTTTTGACTTTGCAATATTTAGTGTTAGCTGATATTCTGATTTCAGCCCAAATTTTAACTCCTCTCAGAGTCACAGCCACCTTAACTAAATTGGTAACTTCACCCTCATGATTGTGTCACAACACACTGCGTCAATTTTCCTGTGTCATGGCCATGATCCAAAATTGTCACATTTCTATTGATTCTGTACCTATTGTTACTCTTGAACAAGGATCCGCAAACCATGACCCATGGGTCAAATTGAACAAATCCAGTCCCCTGCCTATTTTTGTATGGCCCAATAGGTAAGAATGCTTTTTATGTTTAAATGTTAAAAAAAGAAAAGGTCATATTTCATGACGTGGAAATGATAGGCTATTCAGATTTCAGTGTTCAAAAACAGTTTTCCTGGAGCACAGCCATGCTCATGTGTTTCTGGATTGTCTATGGCTGCTTTCACACATCCACAGTAGCAGGGTTGAGTGTTGTGACAGAGACCGTATGGGCCGCAAACCTCAAATATTTACCACCTGACCCTTTCTAGAAAAATTTGCAGGCCCTTGGCCTAAATAAGAGTTGTAAGCAGCAGAGATTTATCTGCCTTGCTCTTCATTTTTACTATTTGCTGAATGAATTTGCATTTTCCTTGGTCAACTCTTTTTTTTTTTTTTTGGCAGGGTTTCGCTCTGTCACACGGGCTAGAGTGCAGTGGCATGATCACAGCTCACTGCAGCCTTGACTCTCCTGACTCACGTCATCCTCCTGCCTCAACCTCCCAAGTAGCTGGGACTCCACGTGCCACCAAGCCCAGCTAATTTTTTGTACTTTTTGTAGAGCTGGGGTTTCACCATGTTGTTCAGGCTGGTCTCAAACACCTGGACTCAGGCAATCTGCCCGCCTTGGCTTCCCAAGAATTGGAATGACAGGCATGAGCCACCACGCCCAGCCTCCTAGTTGACCCTTAACTTGGCCTTCAGGACTCAACTGAGATCCTGCTCTGACAGCCCTCACTGACCTCGTCCCCAAGGCTGGGCTGAGTCTTTCTCCCTGTGAGCCCAGGGATCCCGGGCTGCTGCTCTCACAGACTTGGTAGTAACAGCAGCTGCCATTTGTTGAGTCTTTGCCCTGGGTGGGTCATGGCTCCGTGTTACTTACTTTGCCTGCATTTTCTCTGTCCTCACCACATCCCAGCGAGATAGTGACTATTAAGATGCCCATTTTACAGATTAGGGAGCTGAGGCACAAAGGTTACTACCCCAAGGTCACACAGCTTTTAGGTGACAGACAGGAGTGTAAACTCAAGCAGTCTGACCCCAGAGCCACACTGATAACCACCACAGGGAAATTTGGTAGTTTTATTCTCTTATTTGTCTCCTCACTCAGAGGAGCTCCTTGGGGGTAGTGCTCATGCCTTATTCACTTCTGCATCCCAAGCTTGATGGAGCAGGAGCTCAAAAATAATTCAGTGAATCCATTTCTGCTGTGCCAGCAAATTTGGGCTTGTCCACCATGTACATCTGCATTCTTATCACCCATTCATACAGACAGGATTCGTCCAAACATTTCTTCCCTATGAGGATACTCAGGACTATGCCAACACCCTCATTGGATACATGAGGAAATTGAGGCTCGGCAGAGTTAAGAGACTTGCCAAAGGCCAGCGAATGGCCACTTCAGGATAAAAACGCAGTCCCACCTTGACGTTTCACCAGACCCAGCTCTTTGATCTGTGGACAGAGAAACAATCTTACTGACAGGCAGACCAAGGGGTGTGTAGTCATGCCACGTTCTTTGTTATCAAGGATTAAAACATGACCAGCTCCCCCCACCCCAGGCAATTTACCCAACACACCCTTGATGGTGATTTTGCCTGACAGGTACTGCCCAGGCACACACTGCAATAAAGGGCTGGCCTGCTCTCCATTCTGCCCTCTCCCTCCCTCTTTCCGCACACAGGCTCCTGCCTCCAAGGGCACTGGCTTCCTGATCAGCCAGCCATGCTCTAAAGCGCAAACAGGGTAGGAAATGAAAACCCCAGGAAGAGCAGATGATGCGGGCGGGAGGTGGAGGTACCTCCACTCAGTGCGATCTGTCGGCTCCCCAGGCTGGCAAGAAAAACTTAAACATTATTTACCCAGCCATGTGCGAGTTAAAACCAATATCTGACGGCCATCTGTTCAGCCCAGTGACCCCTTGGAATTTCACGCCCCCCCCGTGACGTCAGCATCATTCCTTCTCATCTTTCTCTCTGCTCCCTGGCTCTGCTCCCTTCCCCAGGGCCCAGATGGGAAGGGAAGGGAAAGGTCGGTGGTGACCAGGGCAGCACCGCAGAGCTCCTTCCAAACGCACAGCCATGGAGGTTATTGTTAAACTTCCCGCACTTGGCATTCAGGGTTACTTGTCCCTTATGAGGTTTCTATCATATTCAGTGGGATTCAGTGGGAGCCCTAAATCCTACCATTCACTTCCAGTGGCCCTGACTCTGAATGGTGTGACCTTGAGCAAGTTGCTTCCTAGCAGTGCTGGGTCTTGGCTCCTGATGGAGGAAACAGACCAGCTCTTCTTTAACATCCCCTTGAGCTGTAATGTCTCCCTAACCCCTCTTTCTTGGGTTTTATACCCCATTTCTGACTCAGAACCCTCATACCAGACATTGCCACGTTCTCCTCCTCCAGGGAGGCTCCATTCCCTGCTGTGCCCATTTATCCATATCTGCCAAGGAAGGCTCCCCACCACGATGCCTTCCTGTTACCTGGCAACCATCATCACCACACAGGGCTGCTAGCCTGCCGCCCCGCCTTCCACGTGTGCACACACTTATATACACAGGGCCCGGCCAAGGAGACTGTGAGGCACAAAAGCGAGCTGTGGCGTCTGAGCGGGAACAAGCAGGGAACGTTCAGGGAAAAGCTCCCGGCACAAAAAGCGCTGGGTAGCGAAGGAGAGTGGCGCTCCAGCTGTGGTGCTGAGGTCCACTGCTGTGCGCCCTTGCGTAAACTGTTTCTGACTCTCAGCTGCAGTTTCCCATTTGTGCAGCCAGGGTGATGAATTCAATTAATCCTTACCAGCTCCCCAGGACAATTATTTTCCATAAGAAAATACCTGGGTAATCTTGGACGATATCTGCAGTTGGGCATAGTTCTTATAGCCATGGCCCTGCTGCATTTCTCTACTTGCAGACAGGAGTTAAGGTAGTGACCGAGGTCAATCAGGTGGTGGTTGTGACTCCCAACTAATGGTGTGCTAGAGACCCTTCCCAACTGGGTGTTCAGTGAAGTTGTGTCGGAAGCTTGGACACTACATTGGCCATAGTGGGTGTATTTACTTCATGAAAATTGGCAAGTGCTACAAATCAAGGATTTTTTTTTTTTTTTTTGAGAGCCAGTTGTTACACATTTATCAACGCACTTACTGTCTTCAGCCCCTTCAGACAGCCTACAGGAAGACTTCTCACCAAGGGAACTTCCTTCCTTCCTGAGTTTCCCTCAATGATTTCCAGACCTATGTGCTTTAGGGAAGGCATTCCATTGCCCACTGCCAGCTTTCTTGCCTGGCTTTCCCCCGGTGGGCTTCCACGAATGCAGATACAGAGTGGGGAGAAAGAAGGGAAACGGGCACTTGCTTTTAAGGACTACCTGTTCGTAGCAGGGCAGGACAAATTGCACAAAGGCTAGATTACTTATGTACTATTAGGAAGATCATTAATATCAGGGTGTTAAAATATGTAAATAGTATAAATATGCCCCACATCCTAATTACTGTTTTGCATGATCAAGTCATTTACTCTTTATGACATTTTATGATTGTTCAGCTGTCAGCAAACACTTAGCACAACCTCCTACCATGGATGATGAAGCTATGGAGTTTTCCCAGTTTCCTAGCCAGGAACAGTGGGGTGGGGGTGGGGGCGGCATCAAGGCAAAACAAAGCCTCCCTGTCCCTATTCCAGGTGCCTCCACTGTGGAGGAAGACACCCATTGTTGGAGATTCTTTTTGTGTGAACAACATATGTTCCTGCTTCCTGGCATTTTCCCCAATGTTCTGTAATCCCAATTCTGGTGGAGGCAGATTTATATGCAGGCTAATGAGAGCTGACATTTCTTGTGCTGGTTGCTACACTTGCTGTGTTGATTTAACGCAGTGCAGGTTCATCCAACTGCAAAGCAAGTTTCCCTGAACCTTTCTGTAAAGCAACTTAACAGTCACGATTGGAGAAGCTGCCTGCTACGTGAAGAACGGTGACTTGCGGGATATCCAACCAGGATCCCGGAACAGAATTCTGCCTGCTCTTTGGGCTTTCTGCTCAGCTTCAAAAGAAGCTTCTTGCTGGCATGGAAGTGTTTGAATTTGATGGCCATTTTGCTTTTTTTTGAAGAGTTAAACCAGAGGTCTCACCTGGGTGGCATAAAAACCAGTTACTGTTCATAGGCATATTTTGTTTGGCTCTCACAGTGTTAAAAATGATTTTACTTGCCAATTTTAAAAAATTGGGACATTTCACGTAAAATTTAGATTTCTGCCTTCTCTGAAAAAATACAAAGGTCTGGAATGATTGCCTGACATTACCACGAGGCAACCTCCAACTGGGGGCGTAGGAGTGCATATAGCAGAGTGGGCAGGATATAGCTTTGGACTTCATTCAGATGGCCTGGGTTTAAATCCAAGCTCCACAGCTTAATTGCTGTGTGACTTTGGGCCATTTACTTAGCTTCTCTGTGCTTCAGTCTCTTCATCTATAAAAAAGGAGATAGCCCCCATGGCACTCAGTTATAAGCACTTAGAACAGTGTCTGGCACTTATTAAGAGCTGTTTAAGATTTATTCATTATGATGAACAGCTACTGCCTTTAGATGGGGTTTATGCACTGTGTGAAACCCTGGAACTTTCCTGAGTTAAGACACAAGATGTGAAGCACAGACTACCTTATGGTGAGTCTCATGAAGCTTCCAGCCATCAGTAATATTGACGGTGAGGGGTTTGGGGTCCTTCTGCACAGCCGGAGAGGAAGCAGGAGGAAAAGGGAACATCCTAAGGTTCTCCTTGCATTTTTACCATCAGCGTTTATAGCAGTCAAGGTCCAATGTATTCCCCCAAATGACAGGTTCACAGAGCGCACAACTGCATACTGGAGATTATTAAAAATCAGGTGTTGCTGGCAGGAAGAAGGGAACGGAGAGGTGAATGGAAACAATTTCCATTAAAATGGAGTTTGGAGACAAAAGGCACATGGAGAACTATTTTGAGCCTAAGGCAGGTGACACTGGATTCAAAATTTAATGAGCCTTAAATGCCATTGGATGAATATAGCCGGAGACGCGTGGTTACATCAGAAAGGGCCCACACAGTTGCATGCTTTTCCCACAATGCTCCATTTTTTTAAAGGCTCCTTAGAACTAACAAGCTAAACCTCAGTCAAATGAGGGAGTCATAGTCATTTGCAGCTGAGTGATCTTTCAGCTGCACAGAGAGAGGTACCCTACCTGGCTGATGGAGAGCCGGCGGTGACTCAACCTGGGCATGGGGACACAGACTTCCATGCTTGCCGGAAGGTACCCTGGCAGATCGACCATCTGCAAGTGCCCTCCATGTTTCCTGGCTTTCCAGGTCTTATGCCTCCTCTCCCCCAAGCCCTCACTGGGACGTACACTTGGCTTCACGGCGGGGTGGGTTTGTCTGCTGTCTGGACAGTTGTGTTTTCCTGCAGGGTGCTGCTCAGTGGCTGGGCTCAGGTAAAGAGCTTGCATTTGTCCAATGCATAAACAGGGGGAAGCAAATTCATTTCACAGCCGAGGTTGCCAGCCTCTGACAAGAACAGGGAACTTGGAAAAAAATGAAGCCCCCTGCTGCCTGTGAAATGCCTGTAGAATCAGATGCAAGAGCCCCCACGATAGCATAAGTTCCTAAGGGTCTTTCTGGCCTCCCCTGCAAGCCTGGGCAGCTTTCCACATGGACTGTAGCCATGGGAAACAGACATCAGGGGTCAGGTTTTCCTGGATCAGTTATGGAGAAGGAGTAACAGAGGTGTCAGGGCAGACTAGAACTCTCTCCTGCCCCCTTCATGCTTGCTGACTCACACCCTTGCACCACTCCACTCTGCCAATTTCCTGCAGATCAATGCTGCACACACTTGCTCATGAAAATACTCATCTCCGAAGCTTCTGCTGTTCTCACCCCACTGTGCTGATTTTTGCCACACACCTCCTGTCAGTATTTACTTAGTGTAGGACATTTTAACACCTATGCTAGCTTCAGCATCAGCCATAAAGCCTGTAAAATCACAGGTTTGAGGTGGCAGCTTTATTGTTTTCTACTATACATTAAAATCAATCCTAACCACGTGACAAATGTTTCTCTGCATACCACCTAACATGATCCTGTGAACCACCGGTGCTGGAGGTATGATACTTCTGGGACACCATGCTAGAGGAAGTGGGATGAACTTGTTGCTGCAGAAAATCCCAGAGGGGATGTGGCACAAGATTTGTGGCTGAAGAGGACTTGAACTCAGACTCAAAGAGTGAGAAAAGCAATCTCTCGAGGTGTGATTGGGAGATGCATTCCACCCCCACTTCGCCAAAAGACTTGACTGGTCTTTCAAGTTAAAGATAGCAAGCATTTTAGGCTTAGAAATCCAGACATGAAAATGGAAGCATAAAGAGAGAGGGGTGGGCTGAGAGACGGGCACTGGCTTTCATTTGGGAAGGAGGAAGGGGCATGTTTCGCAAAGTAGCTCCTGGGAGCTGGCAGGAGGGAAGGTTCGTGCTGCCTTTGGAGCTGTTCTTCCTGGACCTCAGGGCCACAGAACAAAAGGTCTTAAGGCCTGAATTAGTGTGCTTTGGCTGGCATAACAAAGGACCACAGGTCGGGTGGCTTAAACAATAGGACTTCATCTTCTCATAGCTCTGGAGGCTGGGAGGCCGAGATCAAGCTGTCGGCAGGGCTGGCTTCTCCGAGGCCTCTCAGGTCGGCTTGTAGCTGGCCACCTTCTTACCGTGTCCTCATATGGTCTTCCTTTTGTACAGTCTACGTCCCAGTTTCCTCTTCCTACGTGGGCACTGGTGAGAGTGGATGAGGGCCCACCAGAATGACCTCATTTAACCTTAATTACTTCTTTAAAGACTCTATATCAATCAGATCACATTCTGAGGTGCCTGGGGTTAGGGCTTCAACATATAAATTTGGTGGAGTTGGGGAGTAGGGTTAGGGAGAAAAGTCAACTCATAACAAGGCCTTTAGAATCAAAAAAGAAACTGATGTGTTAGAACTCCATCTGCTGCCACAAGTGACGGGAATTCTGGCTCAGCCTCGGGAGTTCAAGGAGAACAGGAACCTCCTGGCATCCAGGAGAGGCTTGTGTTTAGCCCTGTGGGGTCCAGCGGGCTTCAGGGACTGGGGTCCTTGCTCCTCCTCCACAATAGGGGTTGGTGATACAGAGGGAAAATATCCAGAAGAATTAATGAGGGATCCCCTCTGGTATTTCCTATTATCTCACAACCCTCCCCACTGGGGCAGGAGACCACGGACCCTCCAATCTTCTAGAGAGAGGTGTCACATCAGCATCTGAGGGCAAAGAAATCAGACTCATAACCCAAGGTTAAGGCTGAAGACAAAGACTTGGAAGCACACGTGACAGTTTCAGGCAGGTTTTGCTGCCCCAGAGGAAAATTCTCTAGTCTTGGACAGGAAGAGAAAAATTGGACAGGAATATAAAGAGTGACAAGGCCTGTGGTTTTCAGAAGGCCATGAGGCAGCCTCCCAGCACTTCTTGGGATTCCAGACAAAGGTTGGAGGGCAGCCATTCCACCCCTGCCCGCTGCATGTGAGAAGAGCAGGCAAGTCACTGACAGCAGGAGCCAGGCTGGGAGAGGCCCAAAGGTCAGGAGTGAAGGGCGCTGCAGACACAACCCGCGTGTTGTGACAGCGAAGAATCAGATGCACAATGCACTACTTTCAAGGACACCGGCATGGACACGTCACAACTGAGGACCAGACACTCCCACCCCCATCTCCCGCTGCCTGTGAATCCTGCCCCCAGAACTTAGCAACGACCTTGGGGGAAGGGGAAATCTCAACTTGACTGAGAGTAAGTTTCCAGTATCTGGTGGGATACAGACAAACGATCATTGAAGTTTAATGTATCAGTTTTTTATCACTGCCGTAACAAATTCCACAAACTTAGTGTCTCGAAACAATACACATTTCTTATCTTACAGTTCTGGGGGTTAGAAGTCCGACATGGCTGCTCCCCAGGGCTAATATCAAGGTGTCAGCAGGGATGTATTTCTTCTGGAGCGTCTAGGAGGGAATCTGTTTTCTTGCCATTTCTGGCTTCCTCCGGCCTCCCACATTCCTGGACTTGTGGGCCCTTTCTCCAACTTCAAAGCTGGCAATGGCAGGTTGAGTCCTTCTCACATTGCATCACCTGAGCATCCTACAAGGTCACATCTCTTTCTCTACCTCTCTTTTTCACTTTAAGAACCCTTGTCATAGGGCCCACCTGAATAATATTAAAGTAAGCTGATTAGAAACGTTAATTTCATTTGCAACCTTAAGTCGCCTTTGCTATGTGGTCCTGATCCTGGGAACGAGGACATGGACATCATTCAGGGACCATTATTCTGCTTGACACATTTAGTGAATACACAAATAGACATATTCCTTGCCTGGCTGAAGTGGTGGTCTGAGATTTGTGGTTATGAACTGATGTGTCTGTTACAGGGACAAATTCTGGTTTTGAGGTTCAAGATGGGGGTCTGAGTTTTCATCCCTGTAGGATGCTGCTCTGAGAAGCATCGTCAGACCAACCACCGGGCCCAATCTTGGGAGTGAGACTCTGAACTCAGAAGTCACAGATTCTACAATCTTAGAACTGTAGAATCCATAACACCTCAGGGTGGAAGTGGTCAGGGAAGGCCACTGATCCAACCTGTCTCACCTGGGACAGGAATCCATCTGTATTCTTATACTTCCATCTTCACCTCTACCATCAGCTCCAAGAGTTTATCGTTTCACTCCAAGACTGGCCTCCCAAGTCAGCTGCCTGCCTCTGTTGTTCCCCTGCTGGTCATATGACCACACACTTGCCAGAGAGATCTTCTACAGGGGCAAATCAGATTGTATCACTCCCTCACTCAGACCCCCCAAGGTTCCCCTTCCTGTTAGGTTGAAATCTACTCTGTACCGTGGCCCCAGTGGCCCACCTGATGACTCACCTGTCTCCCTGACCTCATCTTCCACCACACTTCCCTTCTGTACGTTCTAGCAAACTTGGTTTTCCCTCTGTTCTTAGTCCACGTCAAGCTGGCTCTCATCTCCTGATTCAGGGCTTGTTGTTCCCCATACCTGCAAATGTTCTCTTCTAGTTATTTCCGTGGTTCCCTTCCTTCTATGGATCTCTGTTCCTTTGATGGGCCTTCCTCAGCCACCATCTACTCCCTTGTTAGTGTCGTTCATTGCCTGTACTGCCAGCTTTCAACACAACAGGTGTTTCCTCTTTGTTCTCTGTTTCCTTCTCTAGAGTATACACTTCCTGAATGCCAGGACTCTGACAACTTTATTTATCACTACATCCACTGTATCCATCACATTGCCTGGCACATAAAAGACGCTAAGTAAAGAACTGTTGAATGCATGAGTGAGTGACTGCCTCAGTGGGCCCCGGGGCATTTAAGAAGCTCCTGTTGCCTGGGACTGCTGCACTAAGCTATTAATCAATGAGACCTTTACTTCATTCAAAATTAGAGTAACCGCTGAATGCATTTCCATCATTAGAAAGAACTGTTCAAAATCAGTGGGCAGTGAGGACTTCCCAGAATAGGTAACTGGGAGATATCCGGCCTCCGTGAGTTTAGACAAGGCTCGCAGCATGAACACTAATCACATGTCAGGATCATTGTCGATACACAGAGGATAACAAAGACGGACAAGAGACAGCCCCTTCCCTCACGGAAATTATAGACTGGTAGGAGAAGATAGACACATACACACATTTTTCTGTGTTTCTGACACAGGAAGAGTAGCATAAAAACATGAAATATGGATAAACCTCAGAAGAAGCAAACAAACCTTGGCACCTTCGCTGCCTCTGCAGTGGTGACCTGTGTCTCCTGTCAGCTGGCTTCAATAGGAGGACTTTAATTATATTGCTTAATTACACCAGAGCACACCAGGATTTTTAATTTTTTTTAACATTAATTCCCCTCTGGGTTCCTGATATTTGCCTTACGTTATTGCCAAGCACTGGAGAGGAGCGACAAACACAAGAAGGGTCTTAATATTTGGAATTCTCAGCCCTGCAGTGTGTTATTTGCCTTTCCATTTGGAGCTCGAGGATGCAAACCCTTCATCTGTTCATGGTGACCTCTGAGCAGAGCTCCAGGAACCAGGGAGGGCTGGGACCTCATGGCAAAGCATCCAGAAGCTGCCCTAGACTTTGTGAAACACTGAAAGCTTTCTCATTTGACCTTTTCAACAACTACATTGAGGAGATCTCAGCTCCACTGTTTTACAAATGAGGAAACTGAGGCATAGATTGGTGAATTGGTTTGTTTGCCTATCAATAAATCTAGTCCAAGCAAAAGATGGGACTGAAATTTATATCTTTAAACTCCAAGCCACTAGCGTTTGCCACGAAACATGAGCTTTTTGCCAAGATATTTTCATCTGTGCCAAATCATATGACAATACGCTGGGTAACTTATTCTTTACAAATATTTATTTTTTGCCTTTTGGCAGCTTCAGGTTAGCATATGTGTTTAATTAACATTTCTAATTAAAATCACAATGTGTAAAAATCAAATATTGCCCATGAGTTACATTCCCCCATATCTGTAAATGATGCCAATTTGCACATGGTGGGTAAACTATTTTAACTTTTCTAGTAAGACCTTCTGGTAAAATTTTATAAACTAAAATCAGTGGGAAGAAGTTAAAAACTCTTAGCCAGCTCCCCACCAAGGCTGAGATCATGAAGCAGGAGCTGCACTATGGGCATTGCTTATTGCAGCTGGAATGAGTAAGCATGTTCACTAGGTACAATAAGCTAAATCTCTGTGTCCCCCAAAGTTCATATGTTGAAACCCTAATAGCAGTGTGACAGTATTTGGAGGTGAGGCCTTTGGGAGGTAATTAGATCATGAAGGTGGCCCTCTCATGAATGGGATTAGTGCCTTTATAGAAACAAGCCAGAGAGCTCTCAGTTTCTTTCTGCCATGTGAGGATACAATGAAAAGCCAGTGCAGTCTGCAACCTGGAAAAGAGTCCTCACCAGAATCTCACCATGCCGGCACCCTGATCTCACACTTCCAGCCTCCAGATCTATGAGAAATAGATTTCTGCTGTTTATAAGCCACCCAGTCTATGAGACTTTGTTGTAGCAACCTGAATGAACTAAGACCCCTGGGCAACATGCATCTTCTCCTTAAGAAATTCATTTGGGGTAGGGTTCCAAGATGGCCGAATAGGAACAGCTCCAGTCTACAGCTCCCAGCGTGAGCGACACAGAAGATGGGTGGTTTCTGCATTTCCAACTGAGCTACTGGGTTCATCTCACTGGGGCTTGTCAGACAGTAGGGGCAGGACAGTGGATACAGTCCACCGAGCATGAGCCATAACAAGGCAAGGCATCACCTCACCCAGGAAGCGCAAGGGGTCAGAGAATTCTCTTTCCTAGCCAAGGGAAGCGGTGATGGACAGCACCTGGAAAATTTGGTCACTCCCACCCTAATACTGCGCTTTTCCAACGGTCTTAGCAAATGGCACACCAGGCATATCCCACGCCTGGCTTGGAGGGTCCCACACCCACGGAGCCTCACTCATTGCTAGCACAGCAGTTAGAGATTGAACTGCAAGGCAGCAGCCAGGCTGGGGGAGGGGTGCCCGCCATTGCTGAGGCTTAAGTAGGTAAACAAAGCATCCAGGAAGCTCAAACTGGGTGGAGCCCACTGCAGCTCAAGGAGGCCTGCCTGCCTCTGTAGGCTCCACCTCTGGGGGCAGGGCAAAGCCAAACAAAAGGCAGCAGAAACCTCTGCAGACTTAAATATCCCTGTCTGACAGCTTTGAAGAGAGCAGTGGTTCTCCCAGCACAGAGTTTGAGATCTGAGAATGGACAGAGTGCCTCCTCAAGTGGGTCCCTGACCCTCCAGTAGCCTAACTGGGAGACACCCTCCAGTAGGGGCAGACTGACACCTCACACAGCCGAGTACCCCTCTGAGACAAAACTTCCAGAGGAACGATAAGGCAGCAACATTTGCTGTTCAGCAATATTCGCTGTTCTGCAGCCTCCACTGCTGATACCCAGGCAAACAGGGTCTGAAGTGGACCTCCAGCAAATTCCAACAGACCTGCAGCTGAGGGTCCTGACTGTTAGAAGGAAAGCTAACAAACGGAAAGGACATCCACACCAAAATCCCATCTGCACGTCACCATCATCAAAGACCAAAGGTAGAAAAAAACACAAAGATGGGGAAAAAACAGAGGAGAAAAGCTGAAAATTCTAAAAATCAGAGTTCCCCTCCCCCTCCAAAGGAGCGCAGCGCCTCACCAGCAACAAAACAAAGCTGGACAGAGAATGACTTTGACGAGTTGAGAGAAGAAGGTTTCAGATGATCAAATTTCTCTGAGCTAAAGGAGGAAGTTTGAACCCAATGCAAAGAAGCTAAAAACCTTGAAAAAAATTAGACGAATGGCTAACTAGAATAACCAGTGTAGAGAAATCCTTAAATGACCTGAGGGAGCTGAAAACCTTGGCACAAGAACTACTTGACAAATGCACAAGCTTCAGTAGCCAATTCGATCAACTGGAAGAAAGGGTATCAGTTATTGAAGATCAAATGAATGAAATGAAGCAAGAAGAGAAGTTTAGAGAAAAAAGAGTAAAAAGAAATGAACAAAGCCTCCAAGAAATATGGGACTATGTGAAAAGACCAAATCTACGTCTGATTGGTGTACCTGAAAGTGACGGGGAGAATGGAACCAAGTTGGAAAACACTCTGCAGGATATTATCCAGGGGAACTTCCCCAACCTAGCAAGGCAGGCCAACATTCAAATTCAGGAAATACAGAGAATGCCACAAAGATACTTCTTGAGAAGAGGAACCCCAAGACACATAATTATCAAATTCATCAAGGTTGAAATGGAGGAAAAAATGTTAAGGGCAGCCAGAGAGAAAGGTTAGGTAACCCCCAAAGGGAAACCCATCAGACTAACAGTGGATCACTCAGCAGAAACTCTACAAGCCAGAAGAGAGTGGGGGCCAATATTCAACATTCTTAAAGAGAAGAATTTTCAACCCAGAATTTCATATCCAGCCAAAGTAAGCTTCATAAGTGAAGAAGAAATAAAATCCTTTACAGACCAGCAAATGCTGAGAGATTTTGTCACCACTAGGCCTGCCCTACAAGAGGTCCTAAAGGAAGCACTAAACATGGAAAGGAACAACCAGTACCAGCCACCGCAAAAACATGCCAAATTATAAAGACCATCAATGCTAGGAAGAAACTGCATCAACTAACGAGCAAAATAACCAGCTAAAATCATAATGACAGGATCAAATTCACACATAACAATATTAACCTTAAGTGTAAATGGGCTAATTGCTCCAATTAAAAGACACAGACTGGCAAATTGGATAAAGAGTCAAGACCCATCAGTGTGCTGTATTCAGGAGACCCATCTCACATGCAGAGACACATAGGCTCAAAATAAAGGGATGGAGGAAGATCTACCAAGCAAATGGAAAACAAAAAAAAAGCAGGTGTTGCAACCCTAGTCTCTGATAAAACAGACTTTAAACCAACAAAGATCAAAAGAGACAAAGAAGGCCATTACATAATGGTAAAGGGATCAATTCAACAAGAAGAGCTAACTATCCTAAATATATATACACCCAATACAGGAGCATCCATATTCATAAAGCAAGTCTTTAGAGACCTTCAAAGAGACTTAGACTCCAACACAATAATAATGGGAGACTTTAACACCCCACTGTCAACATTAGACAGATCAACGAGACAGAAAATTTACAAGGATATGCAGGAATGGAACTCAGCTCTGCACCAAGCGGACCTAATAGACATCTACAGAATTCTCCACCCCAAATGAACTGAATATACATTCTTCTCAGCACCACATCGCACTTATTCCAAAATTGACCACGTAATTGGAAGTAAAGCACTCCTCACCAAATGTAAAAGAACAGAAATTATAACAAACTGTCTCTCAGACCACAGTGTAATCAAACTAGAACTCAGGATTAAGAAACTCACTCAAACCACTCAACTACATGGTTGAAACTCACTCAAACTGCTCAGCTACATGCTCCTGAATGACTACTGGATACACAAAGAAATGAAGGCAGAAATCAAGATGTTCTTTGAAACCAATGAGAACAAAGACACAACATACCAGAATCTCTGGGACACATTTAAAGCAGTGTGTAGAGGGAAATTTATAGCACTAAATGCCCACAAGAGAAAGCAGGAAAGATCTAAAATTGACACCCTAATATCACAATTAAAAGAACCAGAGAAGCAAGAGCAAACACATTCAAAAGCTAGCAGAAGGCAAGAAATCACTAAGATCAGAGCAGAACTGAAGGAAATAGAGACACAAAAAAACCCTTCAAAAAATCAATGAATCCAGGAGCTGGTTTTTTGAAAAGATCAACAAAATTGATAGACTGCTGGCAAGACTAATAAAGAAGAAAATAGAGAAGAATCAAATAGATGCAATAAAAAATGATAAAGGGGATGTCACCACCGATCCCACAGAAATACAAACTACCATCAGAGAATACTGTAAACACCTCTACACAAATAAACTAGAAAATCCAGAAGAAATGGATAAATTCCTGGACACATACACCCTCCCAAGACTAAACCAGGAAGAAGTTGAATCTCTGAATAGACCAATAACAGGCTCTGAAATCAAGGCAATAATTAACAGCCTACCAACCAAAAAAAGTCCAGGACCAGACGGATTCACAGCTGAATTCTACCAGAGATACAAGGAGGAGCTGGTACTATTCCTTCTGAAACTATTCCAATCAGTAGAAAAAGAGGGAATCCTCCCTAACTCATTTTATGAGGCCAGCATCATCCTGACACCAAAGCCAGGCAGAGACACAACAAAAAAAGAGAATTTTAGACCAATATCCCTGATGAACATTGATGCAAAAATCCTCAACAAAATGCTGGCAAACAGAATCCAGCAACACATCAAAAAGTTTATCCACCATGATCAAGTGGGCTTCATCCCTGGGATGCAAGGCTTGTTCAACATATGCAAACCAATAAACATAATCCAGCATATAAACAGAATCAAAGACAAAAACCACATGATTATCTCAATAGATGCAGAAAAGGCCTTTGACAAAATTCAACAGCCCTTCATGCTAAAAACTCTCAATAAATTAGGTATTGATGGGACTTATCTCAAAATAATAAGAGCTATTGTTGACAAACCCACAGCCAATATCATACTGAATGGGCAAAAACTGGAAGCATTCCCTTTGAAAAGAGGCACAAGACAGGGATGCCCTCTCTCAGCACTCCTATTCAACATAGGTTAGAAATTCTGGCTGAGGCAATCAGGCAGGAGAAGGAAATAAAGGGTATTCAATTAGGAAAAGAGGAAGTCAAATTGTACCTATTTGCAGATGACATGATTGTATATTTAGCAAACCCCATTGTCTCAGCCCAAAATCTCCTTAAGCTCATAAGCAACATCAGTAAAGTCTCAGGATACAAAAATCAATGTGCAAAAATCACAAGCATTCTTATACACCAATAACAGACAAAGAGCCAAATCATGAGTGAGCTCCGATTCACAATGGCTTCAAAGAGAATAAAATACCTAGGAATCCAACTTACAAGGGATGAGAAGGACCTATTCAAGGAGAACTGCAAGCCACTGCTCAACGAAATAAAAGAGGACACAAACAAATGGAAGAACATTCCATGCTCATGGATAGGAAGAATCAATATCATGAAAATGGCCATACTGCCCAAGGTAATTTATAGATTCAATGCCATCCCCATCAAGCTACCAATGACTTTTTTCACAGAATTGGACAAAACTACTTTAAAGTTCATATGGAACCAAAAAAGAGCCCGCATTGCCAAGACAATCCTAAGCCAAAAGAACAAAGCTAGAGGCATCACGCTACCTGACTTCAAACTATGCTACAAGGCTACAGTAACCAAAACAGCATGGTACTGGTACCAAAACAGAGATACAGACCAATGGAACAGAACAGAGGCCTAAGGAGTAACATCACACGTCTATAACCATGTGATCTTTGACAAACCTGACTAAAATAAGAAATGGGGAAAGGATTCCCCATTTAATAAATGGTGCTGGGAAAACTAGTCAGCCATATGTAGAAAGCTGAAACTGGATCCCTTCCTTACCCCTTATACAAAAATTAATTCAAGATGGACCAAAGACTTAAATGTTAGACCTAAAACCATAAAAACCCTAGAATAAAACCTAGGCAATACCATTCAGGACATAGGCATGGGCAAGGACTTCATGTCTAAAACACCAAAAGCAATGGCAATGAGAGCCAAAGTTGACAAATGGGATCTAATTAAACTAAAGAGCTTCTGCACAGCAAAGGAAACTACGATCAGAGTTAACAGGCAACCTACAGAATGGGAGAAAATTTTTGCAATCTACTCATCTGACAAAGGGTTAATATCCAGAATCTACAAAGAACTCAAACAAATTTACAAGAAAAAATCAAACAACCCCATCAAAAAGTGGGCGAAGGATATGAACAGATACTTCTCAAAAGAAGACATTTATGCAGCCGAAAAACACATGAAGAAATGCTCATCATCACTGGCCATCAGAGAAATGCAAATCGAAACCACAGTGAGATACCATCTCACACCAGTTAGAATGGCCATCATTAAAAAGCCAGGAAACAACAGATGCTGGAGAGGATGTGGAGAAATAGGAACACTTTTACACTGTTGGTGGGACTGTAAACTAGTTCAACCATTGTGGAAGACAGTGTGGTGATTCCTCAAGGATCTAGGAATAGAAATACCATTTGACCCAGCCATCCCATTACTGGGTATATACTCAAAGGATTATAAATCATGCTGCTATAAAGACACATGCACACGTATGTTTATTGAGGCACTCTTCACAATAGCAAAGACTTGGAACCAACCCAAATGTCCATCGATGATAGACTGGATTAAGAAAATGTGGCACATATACATCATGGAATACTATGCAGCCATAAAAAAGGATGAGTTCCTGTCCTTTGTAGGGACATGGATGAAGCTGGAAACCATCATTCTCAGCAAACTGTCGCACGGACAAAAAACCAAACACTACATGTCCTCACTCATAGGTGGGAATTGAACAATGAGAACATTTGGACACAGGAAGGGGAACATCACACACTGGGGCCTGTCGTGGGGTGCGGGGAGGGGAGAGAGATAGCATTAGGAGATATACCTAATGCTAAATGATGAGCTAATGGGTGCAGCACACCAACATGGCACATGTATACATATTTAACAAACCTGCACGCTGTGCAGATTTACCCTAGAACTTAAAGTATAATAAAAAATAAAATAAAATAAAAAAATTTAAAAAAAGAAATTCATTTCAGGGAGGCAGGTGGTTGGATGGTGTGGGATGTAGAAAAGGACTTTGCTGCCACACGGCAAAGAGAAAACAAATCTATAAAGCTATGGCTGCAAAGTGAAGGGGATTTTAAATGAGAATTACTTTGATTTTTGACTCTATTTCTACATGGGCCCAGAGAGGATTAAAAACAAGTTATAACATTTACCTACCAACACACACAGTTTATTGCTCTTCTCTGCAACAGGATTTCCCAAACCTTAATCATTGCTCGATAATTTTTGTCACATCTTAGAGCTACTTTTTCACCTAATAATTTTACTTTAAATTGCTTCATTCAACTTAAATAAAATTTTTACAAAGAAACTTTCACATCACTATCATAAGTGAAAAACTGGTGTAAATAATATGTATGTCTATATACATATGCATATTAAAATAAACAACCACTAAGAAATGTCTGTGGGCCTCCAATAACCATCTCACTGCTGTTGATGGCCTGTGTATCATGCTCTGGAATGCACTGGACTACATTCTACTGGGGCATCTTCACAGATAATTGATGTTTTGGAAATGTATAATAACTTGGTGACAGTAGTCTTAAATTCGTAACTGAATTAGTAGACAATTCATGGCTGAAAAAGAATAGTGACAAATGAAGGAGCCTTTAAAAAACAAAGCAGTAATGAAACAAAAGCAAAACAAAATATGTGACCTAACCATGCCTTTCCTGCAATTGCCCCCTTGGGGAGGCAGATATACCTCTATCTTCCCTTTCCCATCCCTCTTCCCTCTACCCCAGTATTTTGGCTGTACAAAGTGCCAAGACATTACAAAGCCCCTTGAATCTCAAGCACTGGAGGGTTTCTGTAGGGGAGTCCATCATTCCAGCCCTCATGGTCCCTGGAGCTGGTTCTCTGTCCCTTCCCTCCCAAGCCTGGGATGCATGGCCCTCACTCTTTGCTGAGGCTGGGATGGGAGCCTCTGCACTTCCTCCCCGTTACCCTAAAGACACTTCTCTCACCTGCTTCTTTCACAACAGAACTAGGTAGCCCTTCAAACTAAAATCCAGGAACATCGGCAATTAAATTTTTTACAATATGTGTGAAGGTGGGTATTGCTGTCTCCTTGAGCGCAAATTGGGCATGATCTGACTCAAGGTGAGAGTCTAGTGTAGCCTCTTCTTCCACTGCAGCAGGAAGACAAGGAAGGAAACAGAGTTAACTTTCTAGAGTAAAACCAGCTGATTGTTCACGTATTGTTGGTATCATCACAACACAATTTGGTTTTGACTGAGGGATATTAAGTGTCAGGCATCTCATCTCAGTTTGTCCACACCACAGCCAGGAGAGTGGCACTGCTGTTATCCCTGCTTTAACACAGATGAGAACATTGAGGCACAGAGAAGCTGAGCAATGAGCCCAAGACCACCCAGTTGGGTAATAAGTGATCAAGTCAGGTCCTACGTTTGGACCTCAGCCTGGTCACCTGGTTACCACTTTGCTCAAGGACTGCAAGGCTCACTGGTTGGTTTTTGCATCAGAAGCATCTTGCAAACCACAAATACCAACATGAATACCAGACATTATTGTTATTCCAAGGGCCACTATAATTATTCTCCTTACTTGCAGATAAGGATGATGAAGGAGGGACATGAGAAACTCTGTTCCCATTGAATCTTGGCCCAGTGGTGCCTATCTTGGCTATTGGTGCCCAAGCTAAAAAAGAAAACAAAGAGTACATTGGAAAGGCTTAATTATTTTCTAATTATAAAGGGATATGTGGTGAAAAATTAGTATTGATAATAAAAGTGATAACAAAACAGTTTGGGACATTTTTTCTGGAGGGAAGGGTGGTAGAATTATTACAGTTTTGAATAGCATGTAGCCTGTGACCTAGCACTGCTGTTTCTAGATAACTCTCCTCAGAAGATCCTTGCCCAGCTACCCAAAGAGGCACAACTAATGAAGTTTGTCTGTAGAGCAAAAATTTAGATATGATGGACATTTTATCCAACGGGATACGTGCAGCGTGTCCATGCTGTGGAGTTCCATGCAGCAGCTAAAAAGTGGGGGCTAGATCTCTGTGAGGACACTGAGAACTCTCCACAATGCATAATTAAGAGGAAGAAAAATAATTTGCAGAGTAATAGGCATATTGTGGTTCATGTATTATTTGTGCTTTTAAAAAGTGCGAAAAGAAAACCTACATTTTTCTAAGTGTGCGTGGACCTCAGTAAATCAATAACAAATGGTCTGCTAAGACATGAACCACACTGGTGAAACTGATATGTAACTGATCAGCTGGCAGGTGAAACATGAAAGGGAATTTTCTTTCTTTGTCTGTACTGTTTGATTTCTTTTTTTATAGTGAGGATATTCATGTTTCCTGTGTAACTCAAAAATAGAAATTAATAATGTTCACTTAGTCCTATGCTTAGTACCCAGGTGATGAAATAATCTGTATACCAAACCCCTGAGTTTACCTACATAACAAACACGCACATGTAACCATGAAGCTAAAAATAAAAGTTAAAATATTTTTTAAAACATAAAACAAATTAAAATTTTAAAATAATGTTCACTTAGATCATTTTAAAATACAGATATGTAGGTAAGCTATAAGGAAGATAACATAAATTAACACCAGGAGACAATCACCATTAACATTTTCACATGTTCCTTTTGATCTTTTTTTCTTGGTTACACACACTCTCATTCACGTCTTTTATGTAATTGGGAACTGATACATCTATAATTTTGTTTCCTAATTTTTTTAAATAAGGTATTTCCTGTGTCTACACAGAAAAGAGAGTTTTCTTTTAAATTTATCTACTAGTAAAGTAACACTTTTCATACTTTTATACACTATTTTAAAAAATGTTTAATGAGATAAAACTCACAGAGCATGAAGTTCAACAGTTGAACCATTTTAAAGTGGTAATTCAGTTGGTTTTAGTATGTTTTGCAACCATCATGACTACTTAAATTTCAGAACATTTTCATCACCTAAGAAAGAAACCCCATATCCATTAAATAGTCCCTTCCCATTTTTTCCTGTCCCAGCTCCTGGCAACCACTATCTACTTTCTGTTTCTAAGAATGTGTCTTTTCTGGGCATTTCATATAAATGAAATCATACAGTATGTGCGCTTTTGTGACTGGCTTCTTTCATTTAGCATAATGTTTTTGAGATTCATCTATGTTGTAGGATGTAACAGAACTTCAATTTCATTATATTGTGAAATGCTATTTCATTGTATGGATATACCACATTTTATTTAGGCATTCATCAGTTGATGAATATTTGGATCATTTCCATTTTTTGGTTATGATGAATAAAGCTGCTATGAGCATCTGTATACAAATTTTTGTGTGGACACATGTTTTTAATTCTCTTGGGTACATACACAGAAGTGGAACTGCTGGGTCATATGGTAACTATGTTCAACTCTTTGAGAAACTGCCAAACTTTTTTTCAAGACAGGTGCACCATTTTATATTCCCGTGAGCAATGTATGAGAGCTCCAATTTTTCCACATTCTTTGCAACACTTGTTATTTTCCATTTATGTGAGTATAGCCATCCTAGTTATGAATTGGTATCTCACTGTAGTTTTGATTTGCATTTCCCTAATTACTAATGATGCTAAGCACATTTTCATGTGTTTGTTGGCCACTTATAAAGCTTTAGAGAAATGTCTATTCAAGTACTATGCTCATTTTCCAATTGAAATTTTTTGTCCTTTAACAAAAATTATGAGTTTATCATATATTCCAAATACTACGTTCTTATCAATGTAGTAAACAATTTGCAAATATTTTCTTCCATTCTGTGAAATGTTCTTTCACTTTTTTGATTGTGTCTCTTGATGCATAGAAGTCTTAATTTTGATGAAGTCCAAATTATTTGTTTTTTTTTTTTTTATTATACTTTAGGTTTTAGGGTACATGTGCACAATGTGCAGGTTTGTTACATATGTATCCATGTGCCATGTTGATTTCCTGCACCCATTAGCTCGTCATTTAGCATTAGGTATATCTCCTAATGCTGTCCCCACCCCCCCCACCCCCCACCCCACAACAGTACCCGGAATGTGATGTTCCCCTTCCTGTGTCCATGAGTTCTCATTGTTCAATTCCCACCTATGAGTGAGAACATGCGGTGTTTGGTTTTTTGTCCTTGCGATAGTTTACTGAGAATGATGTTTTCCAGTTTCATCCATGTCCCTACAAAGGACACGAACTCATCATTTTTTATGGCTGCATAGTATTCCATGGTGTATATGTGCCACATTTTCTTAATCCAGTCTATTGTTGTTGGACATTTGGGTTGGTTCCAAGTCTTTGCTATTGTGAATAGTGCCACAATAAACATACATGTGCATGTGTCTTTATAGCAGCATGATTTATACTCCTTTGGGTATATACCCAGTAATGGGATGGCTGGGTCAAATGGTATTTCTAGTTCTAGATCCCTGAGGAATCGCCACACTGACTTCCACAATGGTTGAACTAGTTTACAGTCCCACCAACAGTGTAAAAGTGTTCCTATTTCTCCACATCCTCTCCAGCACCTGTTGTTTCCTGA
>NW_026652281.1:86006250-86111919 GCF_009828535.3 Hylobates moloch
TAAGTCTTTAATCCATCTTGAATTAATTTTTGTATAAGGTGTAAGGAAGGGATCCAGTTTCAGCTTTCTACATATGGCTAGCCAGTTTTCCCAGCACCATTTATTAAATAGGGAATCCTTTCCCCATTTCTTGTTTTTGTCAGGTTTGTCAAAGATCAAATAGTTGTAGATATGCGGCATCATTTCTGAGGGCTCTGTTCTGTTCCATTGATCTATATCTCTGTTGTGGTACCAGTACCATGCTGTTTTGGTTACTGTAGCCTTGTAGTATAGTTTGAAGTCAGGTAGCGTGATGCCTCCAGCTTTGTTCTTTTGGCTTAGGATTGACTTGGCAATGCGGGCTCTTTTTTGGTTTTTTTCTTTGGTTGTTTGTGCTTTTGATGTCATATTTAAGAAATCTTTGCCTAATCCAGGTTCACAAAGATTTACACCTATTTTTCTGTCTAAGGGTTTTATATGTTTAGCTCTTCACTTGATCTTAGCCAAAAGGCCGAGAAGTGATATTGAGCTCTTAAATTCAGATCTTATCCATTTTTGAGTTAATTTGTATATATGGTATAAAGTAAGAGCCCAAATTCACTCTTTTGCATGAGGATATATGAGGATATCCAGTTTTTCCAACAGCATTTGTTGAAAAGACTGTCTTTTCTCCATGAATGGTCTTGGCACTCTTGTAGAAAAATCAACTAACTATAGATGTATGGTTTATTTCTGGGCTTTTGATCTCTTCCATTGACATATATGTCTACCCTTATTTCAGTACCACACTATTTTTCTTACTGTAGCTTTGTAGTAAATTTTGAAATCAATCATGAAGTGTGAGTCCTCCATCTTTGTTCTCCTTTGCAAGATTGTTTCAAGTATACTGTGCTCTTTGCATTGCCTTGTCAATTTTAAAATCAGCTTGCCCACTTTTGCAAAAACAATGCTTGGAAATGTTATAAGGATTGCATTAAATCTGTAAATTAATTTGGGGAGTATTGCTATTTGACAGTATTAAGTTTTTCAGTCTATGAATGTCTTTACATTCATTTGGGACATCTTTTAATTTTTTCCAACAGCATTTTGTAGCTTTCAGTGTACAAAACTTATACTTCCATGGTTAAATTTACTCCCAAGTATTTTATTCTCTTTTTTACATTATTGTAGATGGAATTGTATTCTTAATTTTATTTTCAGATTGTTCATTGTTCATGTGTTGGATTATAACATATTTTTGTGTATTGATCTTGTATCCTGCAACATTGCCAAACTCAATTACTAGC
The DNA here is from genome assembly GCF_009828535.3 of Hylobates moloch. NCBI lineage: Eukaryota > Metazoa > Chordata > Mammalia > Primates > Hylobatidae > Hylobates > Hylobates moloch. The sequence goes on from NW_026652281.1 coordinate 86,007,516, forward strand.
TCTCATAATTTTGTTGTTCTGTCTTTGGGATTATGTATATATAAGATTATGTCATCTGTAAGTAGAGATAGTTATACTTATTCCTTTCAAGTTTAGATGCTTTTTATTTGTTTTACTTGCCTATGTGCCCTGGCTAGAACTTTCAGTGCAATTTGAATAATCACATTGAGAGCAGACATTCTTGTCCTATTCCTGACCTTACGAAGAAAGTTTTCCATCTGTTCCCATTAATCTACTGTTAGCTGTGGGTTTTTCATAGGTGCCCTTCATGAAGTTGAAAAGGCTCTCTTCAATTCCCAGTTTGTTCAGTTTTTGTTTTTAATCAGGAAAGAGTGTTGGATTTTGTCAAATGCTTTTTCTGCATCAATTAAGATGTTCATGTGGGTTTTTTTTAATTCCTTAATAATGTGTTGTATTGCATTGATTGACTTTCTTATGTTGAACCTTTTCATTCCTGGGATAAATTCAACTTGGTCATGGTGAATAATCCTAATGTGCCGCCGGATTTGGCTTGCTAATATTTTGTTGAGGATTTTAAAATATAATTTTGATAATATTTTATGGAGGATTTTTGTTGATGATATATGCATAAAGATCTGTATTTTCTTTTCTTGTGATGACTTTGTCTAGATTTGGTATCAGGATAAATAAAACTGCTTTCATGGAATGAGTTAGGCTGTGTTCTTTCCTCTTCAATTTTTGAAAGAAGTTGAAGACTGATGTTGATTCTGCTGGAAACATCTGGTACTGGGCTTTTCTTTGTTGAAAGTTTTTTAAAATTAATCACTCAATTGCTTTATCTGTTGTAGATCTATTCAGATTTTCTATTTCTTGTTGAGTCAGTTTTGGTAATGTGTGTTTCCTGGAATTTGTTCATTTCAGCTAGGTTATCTAATTTATTGGCATACAATTGTTCCTAGCATTTTCTTATAATCTTTTTTTTTTTCTAGTATCTGCAAGGGCAATAGCAATATCTCCACTTCCATTCCTGATTTTAGCAATTTGAGTTTCTTTATTTTTTTCTTTGTCAGCCTAGCTAAAGAATTGTCTATTGTATTGATCTTTCTGTTTTCAGCATCAAACATTTATTGTCCACCATGTTCAGCATTTTAAATGTATCTCATTTGACTCCCAAACACCTCGATGAAGTATATACTCTGATTGCTTCCATTTGAAAGATGAAACAGAAACTCAGAGTGACTTAAGTGAAGTATCTAGGGTCACAGAGATGGGATCTAATGCGACCTGGATCAGAACACAGATCTATCTGCCAGCAGCTGTTAGGCCAGCCCCAGCCCTCCTCCACTGCATTATAAGGACCATGTGGGGAGACAGCTCTGGTTGCTGGGTCTCCAGCCACTCAGCCCTTGAGTGAGGAGGCCCTGTGCCTGAAGGCTGTAATCTTGAGTAAGAAACAATGTCATTTCTCTTCTCCTCCGGCACCTGCTCCTACAATGAGGTTACCAGAACTCCACGCCCATCCCCAGGGCTTGTTTCTGTTGCTTTGGCAGAAATGGGCCTCTCAGTTCTGGTAACTAGACCTGTTCAAAGGATTCAAGACCCTGAAACAGGCAGAGCTCTCCCTTCCTGAACTCCTTCCCAGAATAGTGAGGGGAAGGAGGAAGAAAGACACTTTCCTATGGACAGCAGAGGCCCAGGGAGGAAGGCCTGCTACATTGTGCATGTGTGATGGAGCTGGCCAACCCCCAGGTCCCAGTGCCACCTCTGCCTGCCAGCCCTGGATGGGCCTCTACTGGCTGAAATTCAACGTGGCAGTACTCCCTCCGGTGAAGGGCGTCCTTTATTCCCTCAGGAATTCACTTACACCTCACTTGCTCTAAAAAAACCTTTCCTGAACCCGCAGATCAGGAAGGTCTCGCTTTAGAGTCACCACGCTGGTTGTGTGTCTACCTCCCAGAACGTAAGCACCCTGACTGTGTGTCTTGTCCTCAGCTGTCTCTCCAGAGCCTCGCTCAGGGCCAGGCACGAAGGAGGTGCTTCAATAATTGCAGAATTAATAAGTGAATCAGCTCCCTGCGCTTCAGCTTGTTCATCTGTAAAACAGGAATAATAAAATAGCTACTTCGTGGACTTTGTTTTAAAAATTTAGTAATCTTTTTAAAGAACAAATTTTTGTTTTTATTTTCTCTATTTTTTACACTCAATTTTATTTATATCTACCCTAATCTTAATGATTTCCTTCTTTCTGCTTGCTCGTGTTTAGTTACTTTTATTTTTCTACTTTCTTTTTTTTTTATTATTATCAGAAAATGTCTGTTTTTTTTTTTTTAATTATACTTTAGGTTTTAGGGTACATGTGCACAATGTGCAGGTTTGTTACATATGTATCCATGTGCCATGTTGATTTCCTGCACCCATTAACTCGTCATTTAGCATTAGGTATATCTCCTAATGCTGTCCCTCCCCCCTCCCCCAACCCCACAACAGTCCCTGGAGTGTGATGTTCCCCTTCCTGTGTCCATGAGTTCTCATTGTTCAATTCCCACCTATGGGTGAGAACATGCGGTGTTTGGTTTTTTGTCCTTGCGATAGTTTACTGAGAATGATGTTTTCCAGTTTCATCCATGTCCCTACAAAGGACATGAACTCATCATTTTTTATGGCTGCATAGTATTCCATGGTGTATATGTGCCACATTTTCTTAATCCAGTCTATCATTGTTGGACATTTGGGTTGGTTCCAAGTCTTTGCTATTGTGAATAGTGCCGCAATAAACATACATGTGCATGTGTCTGTATAGCAGCATGATTTATAGTCCTTTAGGTATATACCCAGTAATGGGATGGCTGGGTCAAATGGTATTTCTAGTTCTAGATCCCTGAGGAATCGCCACACTGACTTCCACAATGGTTGAACTAGTTTACAGTCCCACCAACAGTGTAAAAGTGTTCCTATTTCTCCACATCCTCTCCAGCATCTGTTGTTTCCTGACTTTTTAATGATGGCCATTCTAACTAGTGTGAGATGGTATCTCACTCTGCTTTTGATTTGCATTTCTCTGATGGCCAGTGATGATGAGCATTTCTTCATGTGTTTTTTGGCTGCATAAATGTCTTCTTTTGAGAAGTGTCTGTTCATGTCCTTTGCCCACTTTCTGATGGGGTTGTTTGTTTTTTTCTTGTAAATTTGTTTGAGTTCATTGTAGATTCTGGATATTAGCCCTTTGTCAGATGAGTAGGTTGCAAAAATTTTCTCCCATTCTGTAGGTTGCCTGTTCACTCTGATGGTAGTTTCTTTTGCTGTGCAGAAGCTCTTTAGTTTAATGAGATCCCACTTGTCAATTTTGGCTTTTGTTGCCATTGCTTTTGGTGTTTTAGTAATGAAGTCCTTGCCCACGCCTATGTCCGGAATGGTATTGCCTAGGTTTTCTTGTAGGATTTTAATGGTTTTAGGTCTAACATTTAAGTCTTTAATCCATCTTGAATTAATTTTTGTATAAGGTGTAAGGAAGGGATCCAGTTTCAGCTTTCTACATATGGCTAGCCAGTTTTCCCAGCACCATTTATTAAATAGGGAATCCTTTCCCCATTTCTTGTTTTTGTCAGGTTTGTCAAAGATCAAATAGTTGTAGATATGTGGCATCATTTCTGAGGGCTCTGTTCTGTTCCATTGATCTATGTCTCTGTTGTGGTACCAGTACCATGCTGTTTTGGTTACTGTAGCCTTGTAGTATAGTTTGAAGTCAGGTAGCATGATGCCTCCAGCTTTGTTCTTTTGGCTTAGGATTGACTTGGCGATGCGGGCTCTTTTTTGGTTCCATATGAACTTTAAAGTAGTTTTTTCCAATTCTGTGAAGAAAGTCATTGGTAGCTTGATGGGGATGGCATTGAATCTATAAATTACCTTCAGCAGTATGGCCATTTTCATGATATTGATTCTTCCAACCGATGAGCATGGAATGTTCTTCCATTTGTTTGTATCCTCTTTTATTTCATTGAGCAGTGGTTTGTAGTTCTCCTTGAAGAGGTCCTTCACATCCCTTGTAAGTTGGATTCCTAGGTATTTTATTCTCTTTGAAGCAATTGTGAATGGGAGTTCACTCATGATTTGGCTCTCTGTTTGTCTGGGATGCAAGGCTGGTTCAACATACAAAAATCAATAAATGTAACCCAGCATATAAACAGAACCAAAGACAAAAACCACATGATTATCTCAATAGATGCAGAAAAGGCCTTTGACAAAATTCAACAACTCTTCATGCTAAAAACTCTCAGTAAATTAGGTATTGATGAGACGTATCTGAAAATAATAAGAGCTATCTACGACAAACCCACAGCCAATATCATACTGAATGGGCAAAAACTGGAAGCATTCCCTCTGAAAACTGGCACAAGACAGGGATGCCCTCTCTCACCGCTCCTATTCAACATAGTGCTGGAAGTTCTGGCCAGAGCAATCACACAGGAGAAGGAAATAAAGGGTATTCAATTAGGAAAAGAGGAAGTCAAATTGTCCCTGTTTGCAGATGACATGATTGTATATCTAGAAAACCCCATTGTCTCAGCCCAAAATCTCCTTAAGCTGATTAGCAACTTCAGCAAAGTCTCAGGATACAAAATCAATGTACAAAAATCACAAGCATTCTTGTACATATTTTTCTACTTTCTTAAGGTTGAAGGTTAAGATATTTACTTAATGTCTTTTTATTTAATGAAGGCATTTGAAAATTATTTAAAAAATTTTTATTGACAAAAACAATTGAGGAATTGAGTATATTTATGAGGTACAATTTTTTTTGTTTTTTTTGAGATGGAGTCTCACTCTGCCACCCAGGCTAGAGGGCATTGGCGCAGTCTCAGCTCACTGTGACCTCTGCCTCCCAGGTTGAAGCAATCCTTCTGCCTCAGCCTCCTGAGTAGCTGGGATTACAGACGGCACACGCCACCACACCCGGCTAATTTTTTTGTATTTTTAGTAGAGATGGGGTTTCACCATGTTGGCCAGGCTGGTCTCAAACTCTTGACCTCAGATAATCCACCAGCCTTGGCCTCCCAAAATACTGGGATTACAAGCATGAGCCACTGCACCTGGCCACAGTGTGATTTTTTACATATGTTTACATTGAGAGATGATTAAATAAACCTAAGTAAAAAATCTATCAACTCACATAATTATCATTTGATGATAAAAACATTTAAAATCTACTCTATTGGCAATTTTGAAATACACAATGCATTATAATTTCTTAAAGCAATTTACTGCTATAAATTTCCCTCCAGCACTGCTTTTGTAGCATCTTATAAATTTGATTGTGTTGTCTTTTCATTTTTGTTAATCTCAAGATTTTTTCTAATTTCCCTTGTGGCTCCTATTTTGACCTACTGGTTATTTAGAAATGTGTTTAATTTCCACATATTGGTGAATTTTCCAGTTTACCCTCTATTATTGATTTTCAACTAAATTCCACTGTGGTCACAAGATATTTTGTATGCTTTAACTCTTTCAAAATTTATTAAGACTGGTTTTGTGGTATAACGTATACTGGAGAATGTTTCATGTGCATCTGACAAAAATATATATTCTGCTGTTGGGTAGAATGTTCTATAGATGTCTACTAAGTCCAATTGGCTTACAGTGTTGTTCAAGTCTTCTATGTAATTGATAATCTTCTGTCTACTTTTTATATCTATTATTACAGGAATTATCAATGCCTTCAACTATGTTACAGTTGGACTGTCTATTTCTTCCATCAGTTCTGTCAGTTTTTTCTTCATATATTTTGGAGATTGATTTTAGATGTATATGCACTTACAATTGTTATATCTTCTTGTTGGATTAACCCTTTTATTGTTGTGTAATGTCTGTCTCTGTCTCTTGTAACTTTTTTTTATCTGAAGGACTATTTTGTCTGATATTAAAATAGCCACTCCAGCTCTCTTTGATTTCTCTTTGCATGATATATCTTTTTCCATTATTTTACTTCCAACCTGTTTGTGTCTTTGACTCTAGCCTAAGTGTCCTATAGACAGCTTATAGTTGGATGATTTTTTTATTTTTTTTTAAATGCATTCTGTCAGTGTCTGCCTTTTGACTGGAGTAAGTCCAATGTTTGGGCTTCATCAGGGATAATTTCTATTGATTACTTTTATTTTTCTGTATGGGTAATACTTTCTTGATTCTCTGCCAGCTTTGTAGTTTTTAGTCAATAACCTGACATTTTGCATATTATAATGTGGTTTTCTGTTGCTGCTTGCTGTAGTTGTTTGTTTGGTGACTTTTCTGAACTGATTTTGTAAAGTCTGTATTCTTTGTAATGTGTGACCACTGACATCTCCGTTTCACCAGCTTAATAGTCAGCTAATAAATGGACAGAGATTTCATTAATGCCTAGAACCAAAATGTCTTCCAGTCTTTGAAGATGTACGGTGTGTATTATGGGATATGCCTTCAACAATCAGCCAGGCAGTTTACAAATGTGCTTTAGCCTTCACTTCTATTTGCACAGAATTTCAACATCAGCCAGAGGTGAGATCTTAGGGCTTTCTTAGTTCTCTCCTGAGCAGATGCACAGCCTTGGGAATGCACATGGCCTTCTAGATTCCCAGGAATAGGTTGAAGCTTTTCAAAGCCCTTATTCTCCAAAGCATTTCAGTCCTCAGTCTTCCCTCCAAAGCTTTTTGGCTAGTCTATTGCTTGCACCAACTGTTATCCATTGCCTCAGGTATCAGCAGCTGAAACATTTACCCATATGTGTTTCTGACAAATGCCCCATGTAGCTGCTGTAATACCTGGTGGGCACAGTTAGGTGAGGTAAAGACAAGCCTTTGAGCTGGTCTTCCAGAGAACCGCCAGTGGGTACTCAGCTAGTAATTACCATTCTCCAGGCTTATCCTGCTCCTCTTATGCTGGAAATGAGAATATGGGGTATTATTTTTAAGGCTACTACATTGAGGAGTGGTTAGTTTTTCTTAGTTTGATTGTCAGACATTGATTGCGACCATTTTTGCCAGTTTGTTTCATTGATACAGCAGTGGACTTTTTTTTCTTTTCTTTTTTTTTTTTGAGATAGAGCCTCACTCTCTTGCCCAGGCTGGAGTGCAGTGGCATGATCTTGACTCACTGCAACCTCCACCTCCCAGGTTCAAGCAATTCTCTGCCTCAGCCTCCCAAGTAGCTGGGATTACAGGTGCCTGCCACCACGTCCAGCTCTTTTTTGTATTTTTAGTAGAGACGGGGTTTCACCGTCTTGGCCAGGCTGGTCTTGAACTCCTGACCTCATGATCCACCCGCTTTGGCCTCTCAAAGTGCTAGTATTACAGTCGTGAGCCACTGTGCCTGGCCTCAGTGGTAGACTTTTAGACTCCCTTAATTCACTATTTTCACTGACATCACTCCATGACAGAGACTTTTTTAAAACACTCTATTTAATGGTTGCATCATATTTACGACAATATCCCTAACTATTGTTATGTTGATGGACATTCATCTGTTGTTTTCATTACATCGTTGATGGACATTCATCAGCTGTTTTCATTACATCGTATTTAGTGCTGCAACACTCACACATTCATCTTTGCCCACATCTCTGATTATTTCCTTGGTCTAGATTTCTAAATGTGAACACATGGGTGAAAGGATATAAATTTTCAAGGCTCATGATATATGTTATGTAAATAATTTCCAAAACGATGCTTTTCATTTACATTTCCACCAGCTGCGTTGGAAAGTGCTGCCTTGCCACAGTCTTATCTTCCGTGAGTATTATCACTCAAGACATTTACTAAGCAGGTAGGCAAAAAATAGTATCTCATTATTATCAACTAGTCCAAAATATTTATGGCATTTATTTGATATTGCCATTTCCTCTTCTCTGAATTCTTATAAGTGCTCTTTGTTGTGAGGTATCTACCTTTGTATTTATTTATTTATTTTTAATTTTTAATTTTTTAAATTTTATTATTATTATATTTTAAGTTTGAGGGTAGATGTGCACAACGTGCAGGTTTGTTACATATGTATACATGTGCCATGTTGGTGTGCTGCACTCATTAACTCATCATTTAGCATTAGTTATATCTCCTAATGCTATCCCTCCCCCGTCCCCCCACCCCACAACAGTCCCTGGTGTGTGATGTTCCTCTTCCTGTGTCCAAGTGTTCTCATTGTTCAGTTCCCACCTATGAGTGAGAATATGCAGTGTTTGGTTTTTTGTCCTTGCAATAGTTTGCTGAGAATGATGGTTTCCAGCTTCATCCATGTCCGTACAAAGGACATGAACTCATCCTTTTTTATGGCTGCATAGTATTCCATGGTGTATATAAGAGCTACTTACAAAGGATAATAACCCTTAGTGGTAATAATTGTCAATATTTAAAATACAGGGCTCTATCCCAGCACTTTGGGAGGCTGAGGCAGGCAGATCAATTGTGGTCAGGGGTTCAAGACCAACCTGGCCAACATGGTGAAACCCCAGCTTTACCAAAAATGCAAAAATTAGCTGGGCGTCTTGGTATGCATCTGTGACCCCAGTTACTCAGGCGGCTGAGGCAGAAGAGTCGCTTGAACCTGGGAGGCAGAGGTTGCAGTGAGCTGAGCTTGCACCACTGCACTCCAGCCTGGGTGATAGAGTGAGACTCCATCTCAAAACAAATAAATAATAATAAATAAAAATACAGGGCTCTAAAAGTACTTTTTATTTCACATACCCAGCAAGTTTTCTTTGGTAGCTCTTAGTCATTGTATTAGTGTCCTATTGCTGCTGTAAGAAATTACCACAAATTTGGTGGCTTGAAACAACACAGATGTATTATTTTATAGGCCTGGGGTTCAGAAGGCCCGAAGTCAAGGTGCGGGCAAGACTGGCTTCTTCTTGAGGCTCTGAGTGGAGAATTTGTCTCCTTGCCTGTTGTAGCTTCTAGAAGCTGCCAGGATTCCTTTGGCCGTGGCCTCCTTTTTTCCATATGCAGATCACATCTCCAGCCTTGGCTCCTATCATCACAACACATTCTCTGATTCTGACTTCCTCTGCAGTTCCTTTATAAGGACCCTTGTGATTACACTGGGCCCACCCAGATCATCCAGGATAATCTCCCCAACTCAAGACCCTGAATGTTATCACATCTCCAGAGAAACAGAATCAATTAGATAGATAGTTAGATAATAGCAATGATAGATGATAGACAATGATAGATAATAGATAGATGATAGATGATAGATAGGCAGATAGATACATTAGACAGATAAATATAGACAGACTTTTATTTTAAAGAGGTGGCTCACATGATTATGGAGGCTGACAGATCTAAACTCTGCAGGGCAGGCTAGCAGGCTGGAGACTCAGGAAAGGGTTGATGTAGCAGTTCTGAGTCTGAAGGAAGTCTGGAGGTAGAATTCTCTTTTTCGGGGAAGCTTATTATCTTCTCTTAAGGCCATGATTGATTGGATATGACCCACCCATATTATGGGGGGTAACTCACATTACTCAAAGTCTACTTATTTAAATGTGAATCACATCTAAAAATTACCCTCACTGTAATAGGTAGATTGGTGTTTGATCAAAAAACTTGGTACCAGCTGGGTGCCCTGGCTCATACCTGTAATCTCAACACTTTGGGAGGCCGAGGCTGGTGGATCACTTGAACCCAGGAGTTCAGGACTAGCCTGGGCAACATAGTGAGACCTTACCTCTAAAAAAAAGTTTTAAAAAACTGGGTACCATAGCATAGCCAAGTGGACAAATACAATTAATCACCACACCACATAAGGTAATGTTCACAGGTTCCAGTGATGAGGACGTGGACATATTTGGGGGTCATTATTTAGTCTACCTCAAGTGCCTGAGGATATTTCTTTAAACAAAAAGAGACCATCTTCTTTTGAGAAAAAGTAGATACTAATTCAGACTAACTAACTAAAACACTTCTAAACTCTCCCATGCTCATCAGAATTTTACAGTAACAGAAGGGAATTTTCCCATGATTCATTTTACCTTCATTATGTGCAGTTTTGAGGAGAATTTCATATCATATTATCTTCAGTAATAAAAAGAAAGATCTGCTTCTCTGATTAAAAGCCTTTTTTCCATACTTTTGAAGAAGAAAATCTCTCTCTCTCTCTCTCTCTCTCTTTTTCTCTTGAATTGCTATTCTTGGCAGGAAATATTTTATCAGCTCAAGCTCCTAATTGGATAGGAACATGGCTATTGTGGTGCTTTTCTGTTGCAGACAGGAGACCTTTAGGTTTGGGAGACTGGAGACATATTTAAGCAGGAATCTTTTCTCTCACACTATTTAAAAATGACTGTGAAGTGGGGGGAATAGGAGGAATCCCAGAGAATGCTTCCAAATTGCCAGAACTTCATTTCTGAGCTGCCTGCTTCCTCCAAAGACGAAAGAAACTGAGATTCAAGGAAGAATATACTTTTAAAAAGACCTTATGTGAAAAACATAAAATAACATGCATTGATATTATCTTAATTATTACTTCTGCTTCATACTCTTTGCTGCCACAAATCTTTTACTTCTTTACCAAAGGAATTTTAATTGCATTAGAAATCTTTGTTCTATTTTAACATAGCATTTCCTCAAGCCTCGAGCTATGAGAGACTGGGTTACACACCCACGTGGCTGGGGACTAGGTTTGGTCTCTCCTTTCCCAGTTACATGGACAAAGACACTCTGATCTCTGGATCAGGTGGACAGTTCCCCACGTGGCTGCATGGGCAGAATAATCAAAATAGCAACTGCTGTCCCTTGAGGACTTAAATTTTCCCAATTCACATGTTTAATGTATTGTAGACATTATTTTAGCTTGCCTTAAAATATTCCTCTCAGGGATGGCCTCTTCCTATTCACATTTTGCAGATGAGGAGACTGAGGTCTCGTAATGTTGAAGGGTTCTTCTAAGTAAGGTCCCACATGGTTGGAATTCAGGACTGTGTGACAGCAGAGCCATATTTAGCTCTGTTATGGGTTTAACTTGTGATCTCACTTGGAAATAGGGTCATTGCAGATGCAGTGGGTTAAGATGAGGTCATCCCAGAGCAGTGTAGACCCCTCATCCAATATGAATGGTATGTTTATAAAAGGGGAAATTTGGACACAGGGACAGATATTTGTAGAGGGAAGATGACATGAAGAAGCACAGAGAGAAGGCAGCCATCCACAAGCCAAGGAGAGAGGCCTGGAACAGACACTTCCTCAAAAGGAACAACCCCACCGACACCGGGACACTGGGTTTTCAGCCTCCAGAACTGTGAAGCAACCCACTGCTGTTGTTTAAGATGCCTAGCTTGTGGCACTTCATTATTGCAGCCCCAGAAAATGCATATGGCCCCTAAACTATACTGCTTTCAATACTCTTTCATGTCCCCATGAGTGAAATTCCTGGCTGGCCTCTGCCTCCAAATGTGACTCACCCTTAGAAGAACAATGGGCTCTGTGATGAGTGCCTGAAACGCGTCACCTCATTTCCACGCTAGCAACCTCCAGATCTTTGCATGGCACTGTTATCCCAACCTCTTATTTTCATGCAACCCTGAATGCTCAGAACTGAGGCCCAGAGAGGCTGTGGCTCATTGAAAGTAGGCTTCCTCTCTTTGAAGTGTTCCCTCATGTGAGTAGAGCAGGTACTCTCCCAAAGGATGTGAGGAGCCCATCACAGATGTTTCCCTCACTGACCTGTGGGGCTGCTAAACTCCTACCAGTATCAAGAGTCGCAACACAGGGGTTCCTGGAGGGGAGACACATTAGGGGTCTAAGTCACCAGCATGGACTACTGCAACCGATCAACTGCTTCCACATGTATGAATAAAATCCCGAGAAAAATGGAAGGAGTTTTGAGGGAGTGAGAGAGAGACAGAAGCTGCCAAATTGGAATGCAGCATGCTAACCTTGGAAGGTGCAGGAGTCACTGGTTGAAGGTGAAGAAAGTTGAGCAGAGGAACCTTAAAAGCACCAAGACAAACTCAGCAACTTCCCATTTTGCCAGAGTAGGTCCTGGCATGGGGTTAATTGCCCTCTTTCCCCACACTGGGCCTGGAAACCTTCCCAGACTGCACATCTGTCGAGGCTGGGCATCTCCCCCTCTGGAGGAGAAATCTGAAGGAGGCAGGAGGTGGACAAGTGGACCCTTCCCTCACACACCTATGCTGCCACAACAAACACCTGGGCTGCCATCCCCCGGCCCCCTACCTCCCAAGCCATCTGGCCCAGGACCATCTGCCGGGATAGTGGAGTGCTCTGAAATAGCTCCACAATCCCTTTGTCAGTTTGTATGTTTAACTGTCTACTTGGCACAGCTAATAGGCTCCCAAAGAGCCAGGGCTTCCCCATGGAGGCAGGAGGAGCTGGCTCACATTTCCCAGGATGAAGGATTTAGAAAAAGAAGCAGCTCGTTTAAGCAGTGTCTGCTCCATTTTCTACAGTGATCTGGGTGTTTTCATAATATGTTATCTCACTTAACTCTCAGAATAGTCTAGCAAGGAAATTATACCCATTTTATGGATGAGTAAACTGAGGCTCTGAAAGTCTCCATGACTTGGTACTTAAAGGTCTAAAGTTCAAAGTGAAAACCTGAGGTCAGTCAGCTTGCCCAGCTCCTCCCCTGATGTCTCAGTGAAGAGCTGGAGGGAAGTTCCAACAGGAAAAAGATGCCCTCACATGCCTGACTCAATGCCCCTTTCTTTGAAGCTGTGCTAAGTACCAGCTGAGGGGCAGGGGCCCCTCAGAAAATCAGTGCCCTGCCATGAAGGCAGTGTCATTGCAGCAGAGTCAACACACATAGACCCCGCCCATCACGGTGTTTTACAATGAGGGCTATCATCTGGAGTTTTAAAAATGTTGGTTTGTACCCAAATCACATAATTGCATATATGTTTTTAAAAATCCAGAGCATTAATACATACTTTTTTTTTTTTAAGCCTAGGGCATTTCTTTTTTTGAGATGGAGTCTCGCTCTGTTGCCCAGGCTAGAGTGCAGTGGCATGATCTCAGCTCACTGCAACCTCCGCCTCCTGGGCTCAAGTGATTCTCCTGCCTCAGCCTCCCGAGTAGCTGGGATTACAGGCGTGCACCACTGCGTTCGGCTAATTTCTGTATTTTTAGTAGAGACGGGGTTTCACCATGTTGCCTAGGCTGGTCTCAGACTCCTGACCTCAAGTGATCTCCCCACCTCGGCCTCCCAAAGTGCTAGGATTACAGACGTGAGCCACTGTGTCTGGCTTAAACCTAGGGCATTTAAAAAATATCTACAGCCACCAAAGCATAATCAGTGGTATCACTATGATTTTGCTCCAATAAGTTCTGAGAGGTGGAAAGCTTTTCTTTTTCTCATTTTTCACAGCAACACTCGAGACATGAACCTTGGTATTTGCTTCCTTTCCTTATCTGGTGAGCTCCCTGGTGGACACGCCATGTGCCAGGAACAAGATAACAAGAAGTAGGAGCATGACCGGCCCCTGCTGATGCTATCATAGTATTTGATTCCAAAGAAGCACTGGAAAGAGGGTGGAGCACAGTGCATGGAGCACCCTGGGATGGAAACGTAGCCACATCCCTCCAGACCTACTGAGTGCCTGGCCTGAGTGTTCCTTGTACACATCACCTCATTTCATTCCTCAGTAACACAGTCATGTCAGGACCCTCACTGTCCTTCACACAGTTCAGGGAAGAGGCTTGCAGAATCTTTTTTCAACCTTCACCTAAGAGGTCACACTGTCTGCACAGACTTTCAAAACAGAACTTGGGCCCAGGCAGTCTGACTCCAGAGCCTGGGCACAAAATCACTGCACTGACAAAGACAGTCTGGTGGCCGGGAGGCCTCTACAGCCCAGAGTGTGATGAATGCTCATGAGAGGAGATCACATTGCTTCCCATAAACCAAGCTTTTAACCTGTGGTTCTCAGCTGTGGTTGTGCACCAGAATGACCTGGAAAGATGTTTTTAAATGTTCCAAGCCTGGCTCTGACCTCGGGGTTTCTGATTTTCTTATTCTATCCATTGGAATTTTTCAGATGTGTACCCTTCCAGGGGTTGAGACCCACAATTCTAAAGGAGAGGAGCAGGCGGGGGAGCTATTCATCTCCTGAGTAAGGGGTGGGTCCTGCCTCACCCATCCAAGTATTGAATTTCCCCATGTTTTAGTGATTTATGTATGTGGCTTAACCCTCCGGCTTGACTGTCGCCAGGAGTGAGGGGTGGCTATTGGGTAGGGTCGGTGTGTGAAGAGGACTGAGTACAAGAGGGAAGGGGTGACCAACATGAGATTGGGTCGAGGCATGGGGCTGAAATTTGAGAGTTAATGAGTTAATACAGTGGCGGCCGCATCCAAGCCCTCAGACCTGCTGAGGGAAGGAGAGCGACCTCATGTTGATTTGCTGTTGGTGCAGAGAACAGATGTGGAGGTTTTAATGGCTTCTGCACCGGGAGCAGCTGCCAGGTGACTTGGCTGAGTTATGGGCCCAGACTGCCCCTTCCCCGGCCTGGCCTGGCCTTGCCAGGAAGCAAGTTTTGGAGAAGGATGTGAGCCCCAAGGGCCTGGGGTGGAAACTGGAGTCAGCAGGGGGAGATGGGTGGGTGGGGTGGCCCAGCTCCAAGCCTGAGATTCCTGGCTCTACTTATTTCCCCTGTAAGTTTGGACAATATCTTGGGCTTTCTAGCTTCATCCATAAAATGGCCAGAGGAGCTCTCCTGTCATTTTCAGCTCTGAATTCCTAGGACTCTCAAGGTGAAGTTTGAGGGTGATATTGGACTTCTGTGACTGAGGCTGCAAGAATAGGCAAGGATTGGGATCGGCAGAGAGAAGGGAGAAGCAATTGCCATCATCAATCATAGAAAGGCATTTACTGAGCATCTCTTATGTGCCAGGCCCTGTGCTGATAGCAGAACAGCTTTAATTCATTTATTCTTTATCCTTAGCATCTTTACTCCTATTTTACAGATGAGAAAACTGAGGTTCAGTGAGGGCGTTAAGTGTCAGAACTCTGACTCAAAACCAAGGTTGTTGGCCTCTCAGGGGTAAGCTCTTGGCCCCCACTGTGGCTGCCTGCCATGGTCAGAGGCTTGCTTGCACAGTGGTTTAGAGCCTGGACTGGCCACTCAGCCAACGCTCAAATTTTGTGTCTGGCACTTTCTGGCTGATTCACACTTGGGGGAAATCACTTGGCTTTCTGTGCCTTAGTTTCTAAGTGTGTAAAATGGGATGATAGGAGTTGTACCAATACCCCAATGCCAGGGCTGCTGTGAGAAACAAATGCCTTCGCATATGCTGAGCACTTAGGATAGCACCTGGTGTACAGGGGCCAGGGAAATGAGCTGCCACTACTCTACATCCTCATTGGGCATTCTCCCATTCAACCTTGTGGTCCTCAAGCTAAATTTGGAAAATATAAGTAATTAATGCTTAGTCCCTGGTAATGAAGCTGTTGGTTTTGTGTCTCCTGAGCCATTCTTCATCTTTGGGCAGGGCCAAGTGTGGTCCTTTAGTTCACATGTCCCCAGCGGTGACCACAGACAATTTGATGGGCAGAGAAGAATGGTGGGAGGGCTTTTGCTGCGGCAGCCAGAGAAGCTGTGGGTGGGAGGGCAGTGGTCAGTGGCCCCAGGTGTGTGGAGAATGAAGATCTGGCTGTCATGGGAGCACACCATGCCGGCATTTCTTTGTGCCCCTAAAGCAGGCCCTTGCCCCGAGGGTGTCCAGCCTTGTGTTTGTTTGCTAGAAGCACATCCCGGCTTCCCGGAGGGGAGCTGTTGTGGCCCAAGAATGAGTCGATCTGGGGGTGTAATGGTCTGCAGTTAGCTAATACGAAAATAGATCTGTTTCCCAGCCCTTTTATTCCACACACAATGAGATCACCTGGCCATTCTTTCTTTCTCTTTCCAACAACAATGATGCCATCAATACCCTCCTAGGGACATCTTTATTTGAAAGCTGGGAGGTATGAATTTTATCATTGCAGATAATCCTACTAGTTACAAAATATTCTAACCAAAGTGAGCAACTCCAATTGCTCACGGAGGCTGGTTTTCTGGAATCAAGTGGACTTTTATTTGCCGAGTTCGCCTCCTGCCCAAGCCCCCAGCCCTTCTTCACCCATCTTAATGACCTTTGCCAATGGAAGAAGGCTTTCCAGAAAGTCTTGAAACTTGATTTCAGCCGAGGAATGAGCCTTCTGTGGAAACAATGATGTGTTTGAACTGCTCTTAGAGGACACATTCTCAATTTCAGTGTGCAGCAGTTTGGTGGATGTAATATCGTTCGCCAGGAATTGAGTCAGAGAATCTGAGACTTGGAAGGACCCAAGAGATCATCTGGTAACTAAATTCTAGTCTAAACTTGCATCTCAGGTAGGAAAACTGAGGCCCATTGAAAAGAAGTGGCAGGCCGGGCGCAGTGGCTCAAGCCTGTAATCCCAACACTTTAAGAGGCCGAGGAGGGCAGATCACCTGAGGTCAGGACTTTGAGACCAGCCTGGTCAACATGGCGAAACCCCATCTCTACTAAAAATACAATATTAGCCCGGCATGGTGGCATGCACCTGTAATCTTAGCTACTTAGGAGGCTGAGGCATGAGAACTGCTTGAACCCAGGGGCGGAGGTTGCAGGGAGCCACGATCATGCCCACTGCACTCCAGCCTGAGGGACAGAGCGAGACTCTGTCTCCAAAAATAAAAATAAGTGACTTGCCTAAAGTCACAGAGTGGGTGGGTGGCACAGATCAGACTTGAAGCCCTGCTCCATTGTCCCCACCCCAGTGTCTCCCAGGGTCCATGATATCAAATGCCATTAAGAACATTGATTCATTTAGAGAGACAATAATTCCCTTTTCAGCTTTATTCTTCTTTGGCTCTTGATGACATCAGGAAGAAAGGCTTGACTTGCTGCTAATCTGGCCTTCACACCTCTGTAACGTTATCTGTCTCCCTTTGCAACAAACACAGGGCAGCCCTCTGGTTGAGACTAGGGAACAATATCTGGTTTGAATTTAATAACATTGTTTTGTTTTCATTGTGTTTATAGTTAATGTTACCACCTAATATTACTCATTTTCCACTTATAGTTTTTTAATGACTATTTAAAAATAACTGTATTTTTCATAAATTTAAAATAATTGTATTTTAAGGTTTTTTTAAAGTGAGTTCATTTAAAGATAAAGTGTTAAGTAATTAACAGTACAGGGGGTCCGTGGGCATGAGAGAACTCATGAGTGTGGCAACAGGAATGCCAGGAGATTAGAAATTACTGCTTTGCATCTAGTGCTTCTTATAAGTAGTTTCAGAGTTAAATTAAGTCTGTTGGAGAAAATATCCAGAAAAAAATACGCTGAACCTGAACTCATTGTGTGTGTTTTGTGTGCCTGCATAGGTCTCACCCTTCTTGACGTATGCATTCTATCAGACATTCACTTACTGTTTTTATTTTGCTCTAACAGAAGCAGGATGATGCCCATTGTAGGTGCACACATGGAGTGTTTCTTGGGTACCGTGCTGGCCTAAGGGTCCCAGCTCAGCCCCTCCCTGGCTGTCCCACTGCAGACAGATGACTGGCTACTTGTAGCTGACTCTGGCTTCAACTACACATAAGAAAGCTTGTGATGAATGAAATAAGTGCATCTTTAAATTTTTTTAACTATGATATTGTATAGTGTAATGGGTGTTCCAGAGTCAGTCTGGATGGATTCAAATCCTCTTTCTACTCCTTCTTAGCTATGTGCCTAACCTGTCTTGGCTTGGTGTCCATATCTACAATTAAGGGATTGTGACATGGAAGCTGAGGCCCTTATGTCATTCAGTTTTGCACCGTGGAATGCTATGCACATCTCAGATTCACAAAATTCCAGCATCCTGAGGGCATCTGATGAGCTAGTTGGGCAAGTGGGAGAGCCAGAGGAGGCTGGCAATGTCATCTGCACACAGGCTTCTGCTGCCACAGCCACCATTAATAATCTTCCCTGAGGTTGGGCCCCCTCAGCACCCAACACATTGCCAAGAACCCAGTGTGCATTGATTGAACTGAATTAACAGAATTGAATGGGTTTAAATGGGATCGTATTGGACCGAGTGGTTCTAATCATTTATTGATTCAACAAATTCTTTTTGAACATTTACTGTGTGACAGCATGGTGTCCTAAGAGGGCCAGCTCTGACGTAAGCCCCACTGAATAGGCTCATGAATCTGCTGCTTCCTATGTGACCTTGAACAAGTTACTGAATGTCAGCTTTCCCATTGCCTTATCTATAAAAACGGATCTAATGATAGTGCTTACCTCATAGGGCTACGAGGAAAGGAGGAGGTAAAGCAGGGTCATTCCTTAGAAAAGTATCAGCACAGAGTGAGGCACCCATACGTTTCACTCTAGCCATGGCGACTGTGCACTAGGGCTGGGATGGAGCAGTGAGCAGTGGGTGAACGCATGCGGCCCTGCCCTCGTGGTGCATACAGTCTAGCAGGGGAGGCAGACAAAAACAAGCAAAAATGTGCAGTTAGAAATTGCAGGACATGCCATGCAGGAAATGAACAGGGTGTTATGAGACAGAATGATGGTAGGGGCTACATTTTTAGATTTTGGCATCAGCTCCAACCCCTCTGGGAAGATAATATTCCCAGGTGAATATTAGAAGGTGAGTCTAGAAGGGTGAGAATGGACAGGCACTGCAAAGCAATAAGGGGTGGAAAGAAAGGCCTGTGTGCCTGGGGCTGGAAGAGAGGCATGAGCTGGAGAACAGCAGGGGTCTTTCCCTGGAGCATTCCAAGGAAGGAAAATCTCCTAAGGCCAAAAGGGATGCCGCTGTCTTAGCTGAACTGACTCTGACGTCAACCCAGGAGCGGCCTAAAAGCAACTCTCTGGGAAGGGTTCATGTATTCGGCTTTGTTGCGCCCTGTCGTTGTCTGTCAAGCGTGATGCTAGAGAGAGCCTTCTTCCACCTGGCAACACTTAGCTTCCTAATTCTGCCATTTTGCTCAAGTCAGGAAACAGACCGTGTGGGGAAGACGTTGCTGTATGAAAAGTGCTGGTCCCTGGGGACGTCAGGGTTCTAGGGACCCTGCAGAGGGTGAGGCTGCAGCCAGGCTGAACAAGGCAGTCTGCCCAGTGATTCAGGCGCCACAGAGCAACTCTGGCACCAGGGCTGTGGAAGGAGATTTATGGCTTGAATTTACATCTTTATATGTCAACCTGAGAACAAGTCTCTTGTTTAAAAAATGCTTTGTTATAGGCAGCCCACTCTCTCCCATTTAAATCATAAAATCTGGGTGGCTGTTGTCTCTTGGCCTCCAGTGTCTATGGTTCGAGTTTTGAGCAGTTGCCCTGGAATTATTCTTCTGGGTCGAGGTCCGGCAGAGACGTAGTTCCATTTGTGCATTAAGCAACAATTAAGAACAGCAGAGACTGATCAGTGCCTAGGACTCCACCAGAGTGTGTCTCCTGTTTAGTTCTTCCAGCACTGTGAAGCACGTGTTATAATTCTCTCCATGTTAAACGGGGGCATCTGTGGCACAGGAAGGTTGAGTAACTTGCCCAGGACCCCACAGGCGGCCAGTGGCAAAGGCAGGACACAAACCTACACAGATTGGACTCCAGAGCTCAGCATGTCACAGCAGGGCTATGCTGCCCTCATACTAGTGCAGTCCTACCTGTGTATTATTAATAGGAAGGACTTCAACAACAGCCTTTCATTTGGGGTAGAACTTACCATGCACGTAGAGCATTTCAAAAATGTTCTAAAGTCTGTGCTGACTGCTCAGCTGCTCCCCCAAAATTAAGAGTGTGAACAAGATATCAGGCACCCTGACCAACTCGCTTCATAAAATAAGGATGGGGGTAAAGCCTCACTTCTCTGCGTTGGTAACAGTGCATGTACATGTCTTTTATGGTAACATGGACCCTTGCTATTTAAAGTAGGGCACCAGGACCAGCCGTGGGGACCTCACCTGGAAACTTGTTAGAAATGCAAATCCCGGGAATCAGAATCTGCATTTTAACAAGGTCCCCCAATGAGTCTATGCACCTAAATGTTTGAGATTCCCTGGTGTAGACCATTACTGATTCACTGATTCACTTATTACAAGTATTATGCGGTGCTTAGTATCTGTGCTAGGAGACCAGAGATGACATAGAAGATGAGACGGGAGATGAGAATCAACAGTGGATGAGACATTGTGGCCTCTGCCCTCCTGGGACTGCATGGGAAGCAGGCCAAGTGCAGGAAGGGCTAAAGTGGAGGCTGATTCTACATACCTGGTGCTCTGAGAATGCCAACAGAGATGTTGAGATAGTCTAGGGCAGGGTAAGACATCAGATAGGGCCGCCTACAGGAAGTGGCATTTGCTAGTCAGGTGGGAAGGGAGACACTGGGGTTCCACAGGCAAAAGGAAGTTGATTTAGAAGCTTGTTAGTGCAGATGAGAAGGCCCTACCTTTGTCTGGCCCTGGGCATAGGTTCAGATAAGCCCTCCACCCTTATTAGCTATAAAAATGTATTATCTGTGAATTTATGTTTAATTTTAAATGTTACCACTGTGACCTGTCAGGAATGCAGTCTGGCTTTCTCTGTGTGAACCCCAATGCTATACTCAATGGCCACCCACTCCCCAGTCCGCCCAGTGCCCACTGAAACTGTCCTGTGTGGACCTCTCTCAGTAGAGCCTGCCCAGGGGCAGGGGACGTACAGTTTCCCATAAGGGTCGCTCCCATGAGCCACCCAGCTGGGAGCACAAGCAGCTCCCTTTGGCTGCTCCTAATTTCATCATCTGTTTCAATGGCAATGATGCTAATGCAGTAATGATTCCTGCATATTTCCACAAGCTTGTCAGTTGTTAAATTGTGCAGAACCGTAGGCCAGATCTGTAAAGATTTGTTTTCCTCCTCTGGTGCTTTCTATGGAAATGGCACAGGGCACAATGGGAGTCTTCCTAGAGGTGGCTTGCAGGGAGCCTTGTCTCAAATGAGAAGGCTGGGCCTGCAGGACACAGGAAAAGAGCTCTGGGGGCTTGTCTTAAGTTTTGAAAAGAAGCTATTACATGCTTCTCTTGAGCCTTCTAAGAGTCCTGTAATTGCTGGCAACTGGTCAGGTTTTGATAGAATCATTTGTTTAAGATTGTGATTTTCATGCTTCTACCTGCTCCCCATGCCTATTTTTTTTTTTTTTTAAGACACAAGGTCTTTCTCTGTAGCTCGGGCTGGGGTGCAGTGGTGTGATCATGGCTTACTGCAGACTTGAACTCTTGGGCTCAAGCTATCCTCCCAACCCACGTAGCTGGAACTACAGGCGGCACCATCACACCTGGCTATTTTTTTTTCTTTTTTTTTTTTGGTAGAGAAGAAGTCTTTCTCTGTTACGCTGGCAGGTTTCAAACTCCTGGCCTCAAGCAATCCTACCTCAGCCTCCCAAAGTCCTGGGATTACAGGCATGAGCCACTGTGCCCAGTCCCTTCTACCACTTTCTAATGCAACCCCAATTCTTGCCATCAGACACTTTGGTGAAAGTGTTTCTGCATTTTTCATTTCTGAAAAAGCACCAGACAAAACCATCCTAGATTTTAATTTTTTTATGATTGGATTTTCCATCACCAGTTCCTTTTCCCAAGATGGTTGAGTTATGGGAACACCTGATACTTAGCAGAGAGGAAGTAAATCACACTTCCTAAGTGGTTCGATCCCATCTTTGGGGTACCTGGAACCAGGCATGAGAACCATCAGACTAGTTTCATACAACTTCTCATTTAAACATTTGTTGAATAAGATAATTTATTTGACAAATATTTACTGAGCACCTACTATGTGCCAAGCACTACTCTAGCCACTGGCATAAAGTAAATATTCTAGTGGGGCACACAGGCCACAGACTTTTTTTTTTAAATGAATTGATAAGATTATTTCTGAAAGTAAATGATGCCATGAAGAAAATGAGATGAGATATTTCTTATGTGAAAGCTTTGGCTGTATAGTTTGACCTACAGTAAATGCCCAACTTGGGCTGAATAAAATCAAACTTTTCAATTCAAATGGCCGTCATTTGGCATATAGAAAAGAGACTGGAATTCAGAGTTAAATGGCTATGAATTGTACTCTAGCTCTCTCAGTGCCTGTGTGTCCTTGAACAAGTTACTTAACTTCTCTGTGCCTTGGGGTCCCTATCCAGAGCTGGAACTAGAGTGTGGCAAGAGGCACTTAAGGAGCAAAGTTTAAGGAGGCTGTCATGTCAGGGTCATGCAAATGAAGAGTTGACACTGATAGGACCCTGAAAAGTGAGTGCTTCCTTAAATCTTGCAGCCTGGGTGCTTCTTTTTTTGCTCTAGCCCCAGTCCTATTAAAATAGGAGAAATAATTGCACCTACCTCCTAAGGTTGTCATGAAGTAAGGATCTACTGAGATGTGAAAGGAGAAATGAGAGAATGTCTTGCAAACTGGCAGCTCTTTGTGACTATTTGGAGAAGCGAGTTGCCAGATCAGGCTGTGCCAAGGTATCAGGCTGGGATTCAAACCCAGCTCCTTTGTGCCATTTTTCCAGTGCTAGAGAGAAAGTGGAGAAAGTGGGAGAGCTTCCACGTGCTGTGAGTTCTATTAGCACCAGATCCACACTCGCTGTTGGGCTAATCATGTGCTGAGTGCATTTTGCCATCATGGCCAGGGCAAAGCTGAATGTATGTCTCTGGACACACACTCACATTCACACTGGATGCAGCCAAGACTGAAAGATTCTTGTTTTTTTAATTTCAATTTGTATTTTAGATACAGGAGGTACATGTGCAGATTTGTTACATGGGAATATTGTGTGATGCTGAGGTTTGGAATACAGATCCCATCACCCTGGTAGTGAGTATAGGATCCGATAGGTAGTTTTTTTACTCACTACCCCTCCCTCCACCCTCTAGTAGTCCACAGTATCTATTGTTTCCTTAATTATTTTCATATGTACTCAATGTTTGGCTCCCACTTATAAGTGAAAAATATGGTATTTGGTTTTCTGTCACTGCATTAATTTGCTTAGGATAACAGCCTTCGCTTCTATCTGTGTTACTGCAAAGGACATGATTTCATTTTTTATGGCTGCATAGTATTTCATGGCACATATGTATCATATTTTCTTTATCCAATCCACCCATTGATGGGCACCTGGGTTGATTCCATGTCTTTGCTATTGTGAATAGCACAGTGATGAACATATCCAAAAGAAAATAAATCGTACCAAAAAGACACATGCACTCATATTTTTTTATTATTAATATTTTTTTGCAGGCTCACCTCCTAGCTTTAGAATCAGGATTTTAGCCTTCCTCTGAAAAGACTGGGTAAACCACACAGGGTAGACTTCCAGAAAGTCTGCCCCTGTCCCTCCCCAGCCTGGGCACTGGAATCCCCCGTGAAGTGACCCTGCCATGTATGACCCAGCATGGGGTTCCTAATGGAAAATGGCCAGGCTATTAAAGCTTTGCAAATTAAGGGTCCTTTCATTTATTACCATGCTCTGCTAAGGATGAGCATTAATTTTTTTCTCAAAGCAAATTCACTGGAAACAGACAGTTTAGAATTTATGCTTGTAATGATGGCTACATGGGCCATTAAGACCACCTCTAAGTGAGCTTAATTTGTAGCAGATAAATGTATATGTCTACATATTTTTCAACATAGTTTATGGTGCATCTTGCACAGCTGCGCCCAACTGATTAAATCCTCACAAAATTTAAATAGGAAACCCATTACGTAGACAGTATTATAGCCATTCATCATGGAAGCTGTTTCAGGTTAACTCTTTCAGTGCCAGGCTGAGAGAAGTGCCAAGATTTTTTCTGGGGTGTGGGGCAGGTCAAGAATGCAGGGGCTCCCTGTTCCCTTTCCCTTTTTGTTTCTACATTTCTGGGGGTGCAGGGAGCTCTTAGTACAGGGAACTTTTGAGCACAGAGAGAATAGACTCCAGGCTCACAGAGGCAGTTGGATCCTTGCTGTCTAGTAGTGGAGGTCTTCACAGCACCTGTGCATACTCCAGGTTGTTCACACAGCACTGGTCAGAGCGTCCAGACCAGAGCAAATCCATCTCAGCAGTTCCCTGCCAGCTACTGAACCTGCTTAAATCTCAGCAGAGCACAAGAAGCAGCAGAGTGGAGTAGTGATGGAAGAGTTATCAGAGCATGTGCTCTGGCTTCAGTAGCCATGGGTATAAGGTTCCGCTCTGCTGCCTGCTGGCAGAGTGCAATCCTGGGCAAGTTATCAGAGTGCAGTCCTGCCAAGTGCTTAGTCCTGTGTCTGGAACATCGTCCATGTTCAATGATTGAAACCTCGTTTTTATCATTGTTACTATTTCTAATAGACACCGTCACTGCCCCACCCACAGCTCCCTGGTATTTGCCATTCCAATGCTCACCAACTGCAAACACCCAAAGATTTTTGCTTGAGGAAATTTATGCAAGTAAATGATCAGAGTGTATTGGGATGGACCCCAGGTTCTCCAAATTCAAGCTCTTTCCATGACTCCAATTTCAAGGGAGTTTTGTTATGGAAGAGGTTATACAGGTGGTGTCCCTTTGTTATTTTTATTTTTTAAATTTTATTTTAGCTTCAAGGGTACATGTGCAGATTTGTTATATAGGTAGATTGCATGTCACAGGGGTTTGGTGTACAGATTATTTCATCACCCAGGTAATAAGCACAGTGCCTGATAGGTAGGTTTTTGATTCTTTCCTTCTTCCCACCCTCCCCACTCAAGCACACATGGTATAGTCATTTAATACAAAAATATATGTTTGAACATTTTCATTAGGATCCTTTAGGGTCTTTTTCTAAACGTATCTTCAGGATATGGGGAAGTGGCAATTTAAAAAGAAAATGAGTGACTGATGAACGTTCAATGAATAAATCAATATTTCTTGAGCACCTCTTCCCTGTCAAGTCTTTCAGATCTGAGTTCAAGTCTGTCTCTGACACTGCCTGTGTGATCTTGGACAATCTACTTAACCTCTCTGAGTCTAAGTTTCCATCTCTATAAAATTGAGAAAGGAATGTCCCTACTTAACATGAACATTGTGATGGCAAAGTGGAATTGTCCACCTGAAGCCTACTGTGCTTGGCACTGGGGTTTTATGACTCAAGGACACTGACGTCAACTTGTTCCCAGTTTGAAATAGAGATCGGACTTGAATACAGAGAATTTTAATTCAATGAGATGCATTCAACAATTGAAATATATTCATGTCATTTTAAGAGAAACTGTTTCTGTGAGAGATGACTGTCAGAGAAGGCTTCCTGTAGGTAGTGATGTCAGAGCTGAGCATCAGAGGAGGGGAAGGGATGAAGTTTTCCAAGCCAGCAAGGAAAGGAGGGCATGCCGGAATGGAAGTGATGTGTGCATGGCAGGGCAGAACCGTGAGTCCTTTACAGCCACCACTGCTTTGGTCTTGCTAAAGCCTCTACCTTACAGCAACAAGGAGGGAGAAGGAAGGCAAGTCGGGGGCTGGAGGCAAGTGGCGTCAGTATCTTGATGGGCCCTGCCTGCCATTATCTGAAGCTGAGACTTGATCCCAATGTTAACAAGGAAACTTTGGACAGTTTTAATCAGGAGCATGATGAAACTGAATTTGCATTTAAGAAGGATCTCCTTTGCAGCCACATGGAGAATAGATTGAAAGGGAGTAGAATAGCATCAGGGGGAGCAGTTAGGAGACAATGGCAGGTGTCTCATTAGTGGTGGAGATGAGGGTCTGGGGCAGTGGGAATATGGGTGGAGAGACTCTTTGGAAGCAGAATCATCAGATTTGGGGAGTGAGGGTGGGGGCAAAGAGGACACTAACTCTACAGCTTGGAGCCAACCAAGGCAGAAGGGTGGCTGGCTGGGAGGGAGGAGGGCAAGGACATGGGACCACTTGGGACCTGTTGCATTTCAGATGCCTTTGGCGGTAAATTTGTATTTTTATCTTTTGGTCTCAATCTAGCAAGGATCCCTTGGCCTGAAACAATACCTCCCAGAAAAAAAAAAAAAAAAAGAAGAAGTTGATGGATGGGTAATTTACTCTAAAACCCCAGCAGATGACTGTTGGCACCCAGCAAATCTCCTTCCTGTAAACTGTGTTTTGATACAGTGAAGGCTCTGACTGGCTGTTTATTAACTCCGGGGTCACAAGTAAACAGCGTGCTTCAAAATGTGGCCAATTAAGGACAAAGCGGAGGTGTGGGCTGCCTCGCTCTCTGAAAGGAATCAAGTGAAATGTTCTAAGTGTTCAATTTCACCTGTCAGAGATACTGAGCCATCACTACTGGGTGCCCAGTTCTTAGAGTCTGTGCAGTTTATTAGCACATCATCCTTCTTCTAAAGAACTGTGCAATTCACTCCCTGGACATCAGTCAAGGGAGCAGAGGGGAGGCTTCCTCTTCCTCTGTGACCCGTATAAAATATTCTTTCCTCTATCTTGAATGAACAGGCACAGGAAGCAGCCTTAAGAAAAGGGAAACTAACACAGAAATACCTGGTATGTGGCAGGCATCATGCTTATAACTTAATTACACTCATGACTGAATGGTGAGGGGGGTGGCATTCACCACCGCTTACTTGGGACTTATCCCTGGCCAGCACTGTGCTAAGTCCTGTACATGCATTATCCCATCTAATACTTTCAACAACTCTAAAACTCTGCAGATCCTATGGTTATCCCCATTTTGCAGATAAGAAAAACGAGGCTGGATCGATTAAATAACGCAATCACCATCATAGTCAGTCAGCGGCAGAGCTGGGTTGCTATATCATGATTGTGGGCTCTATATAAACGTGTGGCTGCCTGAGCCACATGGGCTGATGTCCCCGCATTCTTCTTATTGTCCCCAGTGGACACTGAGCAGCTACGGACTGCACAGAGTAGGTGCTCATGAAATGTTTGCAAATTGGGATACCCCAGGTTCCCTCTGCCTCTGTGCTTACACAGCTATTCCTCCTCCTGCCTGGAAGGTCACCTCGTTCACTATATGTCTTTCCCTTTTTTCAAGTTTAGCCCAGTTTCACCTTCTCCAGGAAGTCCCACCTGGTTAGCTTCTTTGTCTGGTCTCTCCAGGGACATCAATCAAGACTGCTCCTGCTACCACATCCATCTATGCTGGTCTAACTTGGGTTCTTCAGTGCCTGTGTGTGAGTGTGTGTCTATGCATGTGTGTTTTAGTGTGAGTTTACCTGTGTGTGTGTGTGTGTGTGTGTATCTGTCCTTGAATAGATCCCCTGATCTTCTAGTCCAGGGATCACTTTCAATTGTTCCTCCTTGGATAAAATTCATCTCTGTGACCGGCAACCCAGGCATCTATTATCTGGCTATTTTCAATCAAAACTTATCTGTTTTTTGCCACTTTCTGTGTAATATTGGACAGGATTAATTTAACTCTGTGACTAATATTCTCATCTGTAAAAATGGGGGTAATATTAGCACCCACCTCCAAGAATTATTTTGAATATTAAATAAAATAATATGTAGACGGCTTTTAGTACATCACCTGATACTAAGTAGGTGCTTAATAAATGGTAGCTACTATCATCATGGGGTCAACAAAGAGCTATAGAACAGCTTACATGTTAGTAAGAACAGTCCCTTACATGTGCAAAGCACTTCACAGGTTTTGAGGAGTTTCTCCATTCATTGCCTCCTTTGATTCATATAACATTGACAGACAGAGAGAGAGGGAGAAACAGAAGAGTTTATCATCTCCTTGTGCAGTTGTTATTTCTGGAAAGAACCTCACAGCTGTCCTGTGGTTTATCAATGGTCTCTAGAAGATTTCTGAACCGCTAAAATTAAATGTGCCTTAGTTACGCATGCATGTTTATGATATTATTCTGAAGAGAGGACCCCATTGCTGCCTTAGATTCTCAAAGGCCCCTCAGATCTCAAAAGGCCAAGAACCATTGGTCTAAGCCAACTGTCCTTATTTTATAAGTGGAGCTACTGTGGCCCAGAGAGAGAAAGGGACATGTTACAATGCTCACAAGTTAAGCAGAGCAGGGCCTGGGGCCTGGTGTTTTGAGCCCCAGGACAAGGTTCCATCTACCCTGACTCAGCCTAGCCTAGGTGGGTATGTGGTGAGGACAGCCACCAGCCGGGGCCTGCCAGGGCCTGAATGAGGGCAGCCTGGCTGAGGACCATCACAGCATCAGGAGAAGAGAACTTCAGGGCAGGGGACCTGGAAGCCCCTAGCGCCTGCTTTTTGTGTGAGGTGGACACTAATTCCACTGGCAGGGAGTCATTGATTGGCCACTGGGGCTGCTGTGATGAGCTCACTGGAAAAGCTCTGGAGTTGTGGTGACTCAGGGAGAGCAGGGCAAGAGGGCCAACATGGAACAGGGCCTGTCAGCCAGGTGAAGGATAGCTCCAGGCTTTTATGCATTGTTTCTTTATTTTCTCATTAAGGAGGAAATGGGGGGCATAGATTAAAAACCTTGCCTACTCCACACATGCATACATATGTGCACACACCTGCCCAGGCACGCACACACATGCACACGCACATACTCACACCAGCATTTGCATGTTAAAGAATTGGGCTTCTTTCTAAGAAGAGCCTTCCGCCTGCTCTTTTTTCTACCCAAAATAGTTGGGAGTGAAGGAAATGGGTTTCAGCTACTGGCAGAGAGAAAGGAGTTTTCAGGAAGCCCTTGGAAGGGTTTCCAACCCGGTAGGCATGATGACAATGGCCATGGCAAAAGTAATGACCTTTCGATGCAGAAAATACATTTCCAAAGTTCTTTCATATACATATTCCCACTTGAGTCTCAAACAACCCAGAGAGAATGTGACGCATGTTTAATATTTACACCACTTTTGTTTATTTAGTTTGAATTATTCACCATTTAGTGTGGTTTCATTGTCACATACATAGGAACTAAAAACAACCATAGAAGCAGAATTTTAAAATTTCATTTGTAGCCACCAAAGGTGTTAAAGTTTATTAACTGGGGCACGGTGGCACATGCCTATAATCCCAGCACTTTGGGAGGCCGAAGCGGGTGGATTACCTGAGGTCAGGAGCTCGAGACCAGCCTGGCCAACATGGTGAAACTCCATCTCTACTAAAAATACAAAAATTAGCCAGGTGTGGTGGCTGGCACCTCTAATCTCAGCTACTCAGGAGGCTGAGGCAGGAGAATTGCTTGAATCCGGGAGACGGAGGTTGCAGTGAGCCAAGATCACACCACTGCACTCCAGCCTGGGCAATAGAGAGAGACTCCATCTCAACAAAAAAAAAAAAAAAAAAAAAAAAAAGATTATTAATTGGCGAAATGTCTGTACGTATTTAGAAAACCAAATGAGAGAGAGCGTGAAATGTATATTTAAGGTTATAAGAGTATTTATAATAAATATTGATAGTATTATGCCTTCTAGGCATCCCTAGGAATAATAGGGATGATATAAGGTGGGATCGATAGACTAATATTCCCAGCAGTGATATGGTGTGTATGTTAATATAACAGTGATATAAATAGAGGGCATTTGGTAAATATGGTCTATCATGTGTGTGGTGTGTTGTGTTTAAATTTACACACAGCATAAAGTTTAAAGAGTAAAGAAGCATATCAAATAAACATTAAAGATCTGTTCTCCAACTTCCCAAGACCCATTACTCAGAGGTAACCAAAGGAAGGTATCGTAAGCCCCCTCTTTATAGTCTCAGAGAGGGTAATCTGTTAGCTCAAAGTCACACAGCTGGGCTGGAGAGCACTGAACCCCTGTTCTTCACCGCAGGTGTAGCCTGCTGTCACAGGCTTATTTTAGCAGATTTTCTTAGCCTGGCATCCAGGAATCGGCATGAACCAATTGAAATAATATACTCTGGACTCAACGACAGCAAAATGCAAGTAAAATTCTGTGTGCACCTGTCCACATGAACTTTTCTGTGGCAAGGACTCATACAATTTTAAAAATCAGATTTCCAAAGGGTATTTTAAAACAAACAAGATTAAAAGCCGTAGCATTAGAGGAAGCCACTCGGGAAGTTTAGTCGTTGTCAGTGTTACAGTTTCGCTCTAAATCAAAGATGTAATGAGAACCAAAAAAAGCTGTGTAGTTCAGGTTTGGAGACTATGTTACTGCTCCTAGATAATTTTAGGAGAGGGATTCTAAGTATGATCCTGGACCAGCATCATCAGCATCACTTGGGAATGCTTTAGAAATGCAAATTCTCACCTACTGGATTGGAACACCTACTGGATTGGAAGCTCTGGGGATGGGGCAGGAGAGTGGCATCTGTGTTCTAATAAGTCCTCCAGGTGCACCTGATGTCCTTTAATGTTTGAAACCACTGACCAAGTCACTAATTTAAATATATATATATGCATATATATATGTATATATAAGTTTCTGCTTTGAAATTGTTCACTGGTGTTTTAAAATGATCTATTTAGGTTAGGTTTATAATTCAATTTCTAAAGTAGATTTTCATGGAGGGTTTAACAACTTAGTGCAGCTAGTTTGAATTTGGGTTCAGTGTTCAGACTGGCTCTGGTCCTGCCCCTTCAACTCCCCATCCACTCCTATAGCTGCAAAATCACCTCCAAAGCAAGCTTCTCCGTCAGCAGCTTGCTGGGAGGTCAGCCAGGGACACTCAGAAAGCAGGCTAATAATAAATGGTTCACACACTTCCACCAGGACAGGGGAGGTGAGCAGAGGGAACAAGCATCCTGAAGCCACCACTTAGAGAGCCCTGTGTGACTGTGTGGACTGAGTACTGCTAAGTGGTGAGCTGTTGAGTGCCTGACTAACAGCAGGGCTGAAAAGAACCCCCATCTTTTTTCACAGTTGTCATCAGCAAGCCTTTATTCCACCTGTCCCCATAGATGACTATGTAATAGACCAACGGGCTGGTATGACTGCTGTGCAGTAACGGACAATTACACTGAGACAGCAGAGTTTGCTGCAGAGAAAAAGTTTAATGATCACAGGGTGCTGAATGAGGAGATGGGAGAAGACCCTCAAATCCATCTCTCAGAGGATTCTGGGCTGGGGTTTTTAAGGGGATGGTGGAGGGTGAAGGGGCTGAAAAATTGGGTTGTTGATTGGTTGGGGAAAGGGGGATGAAGTCATTAGGATGTGGAAACTGCATTCTTCAGTGAGTCAGCTTCTTGTGGGGTCCATGAGACCAGCTGAGTCAGCAGTTTCATCAGTATATAGGACCTGAAGGGATCTTTTGAAGGGAAAACTTAACATTTCATAATGTTCAAATTGTTACCTATAGCTCACTTAAGAAGATCGATAATCCTATAACGGGGTCTATGGGATTCTAGGACAACAGGCACCAAACAACCCTGAGCAAGCAGCTCAGAGAGCTGCTGACTTCGTGATGAATGCTGGGTGTGCAGCAAGCTGGGCTTGTTTCCTTTATCCCCCTCCCTTCTTCCCTAATTAATTTTATAAAGCTTATAGGGACAATTTCAACTACTAACACAAAGCATAATATGGCTCAAACCAGGCTTCCCTCCAGAGTCTTTTTCTTCTCATCTGAATCTTCCCTTCAGCTTAGTTCTGTTTTCCTCTTATTTATCCGTCAGCATCTGAACCATTTTTAGAGACCCGGTTCAGAGTTTACCTCCTCCAGGAAGCCTTCCCAGACTTCTCCAGCCCATCTTCTTCTCTAAGCACCTGTTCACATCAATAGTATCTCATGATTTGGAGCATACATGCTTTGTTTTAACTGTGATCTGGGTTCATTGATTTCCTTCCAGTTCACTCATACATTCCAATTCAACCATTCAATAAAACATTTTTATAAATGTATCTGGGCATTGTACTTGAGGCTAGGAATGATTCAGAACCAATTTGGCCTTCCAGGATCCCATAGATTGATAAAAAACGACAGCAGCCGCCACCACAATAACCTTGCTAAACATGTTAAAGACATTATCTGATCATATCTACAATCTGAAGTGATCTTGTTTCCTTTGTTTATATCTCCATTCACTGCCTATTCCATTAGCAATTAGGCTAACTTTGGAAAAGATTTGTTGGGTCGTAGAGTAGTTGTATAGTTAATTTTATAAGAGACTGTCAAAGAATCTTCCAAAGTGCTTGTAACATTTTACACTCACACCAGCAAAGTATGCAAGTTTTCATTGCTTCACATTGTTTTCAACACTTAGTGATGACAAGTTTTTTAATGTTAACCATTTTAGTGGGTGTGAAGTAGGATCTCATTATAATCTTATTTGAATTTCTCTGATGACAAATGATGATAAATATCTTTTCATAAGACTATTGTTCATTTATATATCGTTTTTTGTAAGATGAGTTTTCGAGTCTTTTATTCATTTTTTTGGAAGGTGTTATACTTGTTTAAATTATTATATGAATTATATATATACTGCAAGTCCTTTGTCAGATATATGTCAGATGTACAAATACTCTTTGCTCAGTGAATTGTTCACCTTTCCTTTTCTTTTCTTTCTTTCTTTCTCTCTTTCTTTCTTTCTCCTTCCTTCCTTCCTTCCTTCTTTCCTTCCTTCCTTCCTTCATTCCTTCCCTCCCTCCCTCCCTCCCCCCTCCCTCCCTCCCACCCTCCCTTCTTCTGTCTTTCTTTCTTTCTTTCTTTCTCTCTCTTTTTCTTTCTTTCTCTCTTTATTTCTTTCTTTTTCTTTCTTTCTTTCTTTCTTTCTCTCTTTATTTCTTTCTCTCTCTCTCTTTCTTCCCCTTCTTTCCTTCCTTCCTTCCTTCCTTCCCTCCCTCCCTCCTTCCTTCTTTCTTTCCTTCCTTCTTTCTCTTTTTCTTTCTTTCTTTCTTCTTTCTTTTTTCTTCCTTTCTTTCTTTCTTTCTTTCTTTCTTCCTTCCTTTCTTTCTTTTCTTTCTTTCTTTCCTCTTTCTCTTTCTTTTCTTTCTTTCTTTTTTTTTTTTTTTTTTTTTTTTTTTTTTTTTTTTTTTTTTTTTTTTTTTTTTTTTTTTTGACACAGTTTGTCTGTCATCCAGCACTTTGTTGCCAGGCTTGTCTCAAACACCTGAGTTCAAGTGATCCATCCACCTCCACTTTCCAAAGTACTGGGGCTACAGGCATGAGCCATCATGCCTGGCCCTTTTCTTTTTCTTAATGATGTCTCTTGTTAAGGAGATATTTTAAATTTAGAAGTTTAATTTACCTTTTTTTATAATTTGTGCTTTTAAGGCCCACTCTAAAAAATTTTTGCCTACCTCAAAGCCATGATGATTTTCAAAGATGTTTTCTTCTAGAAGCTTTAGAGCCTAAGCATTTACATTTAGGTCTATGATCTAGTACAAATTGAACTTTTGCATGGTCTGATACAGGGGTGGAGGTTAGAATTTTTCCCAGACAGTTATCTAGTTGTTCTAGTGCCATTTGTTGAAGACTTTCTGTTCCCCCTTTGAACTGCCTTGATACATTATTGCAAATAAACTATCTGTAGATGTGTAAATCTATCTTAGGCTTTAAATTTATTTCATTGTTCCATATGTCTATCCTTATGACAATATTACACTGTCTTGATTTTTGTTGCTTATTAGCAAATCTTTAAGTCAGGTAGTGTGACTCCTCCAACTTTGTTATTTTTTAAAATTGCTGTAACATTCTAGGTCCTTCGCATTGCTGTACATTTTACAATTAAGTTATTCATTTCTTTAAAAATGCCCATTGGTGTTTCAATGGGGTTTGCATTTAATATATACACCAATTTGACAAGAATTACATGTTAAGAATATTGAGTATTCTAATCCATAGTATTGTATAGTTCTCCATTTATTTAAATCTTCTTTTAAATTTATCCCAGCAATGTTTGCTGGTTTTCAATGCAAAGGCCTTGAACATATTTTGCTATATTTATGTCTAAGCATGTATGGTTTTACATTTTGCAAGTGGAATTGTTTTTAAACTATGTTTTCCTGTTGTGCACTGCTACTATAGAGTTTATTTTTGTATACTGACTTTGTGTCTATTGACATTGTTATCTTCACTTCTCTCCTGTCACATGTTCCATGTGTCTGTCAACTGACCTGCATCTTAATATTTAAAGAGCATGTCTTAGACAGCATATAGTTGTGTCTAGCATTTTTATCTATTCAGACAGTTTCTGTCTTTTAACAGGAATGTTTAGTCCATTTACATTTAATGTAGATATTGACATAGCTAAGTTTGTTATCTTACTATTTAATGGGCTTTTTGTTTCTTCTTTCTTGCCTTGTTTCACACTAATGAAATATTTTGTAGTGTGTAGTTTATTTTCTCAGTTGGCTTTTGGCTATACTTTTGTATATTTTATTTGTGGTTGCCCCAGATAGAAAAATCTGTATCTTTAATCTTCCATAGTCAATTTAGAAGTAGTATGGTGCCACTTTTCATAAAATGTAAAACCAAAACAGTATAATTCTTTTTACCACTCCCCCAATCTTTGTGCTATTACTGACACATGTTTTACTAATACATAAGCTACAAATTCTACAATGCAATGCTATTATTTTTTGCTTTAAATGGTCAAGTGTGTTTTAAAACATTTAAGAAATAAAACTGAGTCTTTTATTTTTATATATATATTTACTATTTATTAGTAAAGCTCTCCATTTCTTTTCTTACAATAGATTGGATTTCCCATTTGTTGCTAGTTCCCTTCAGTTTGAGAACTTTATTTAGCATTTCCTATAACACATACTCCCTGTTGGCACATGGCTTCAGCTTTTGCTTATCTGAACGTCTTTCTATCCCTCTCGTTTTTGAAGAATATCTTGTTTTGTTTGTGCTTTGCTTTGGGGGAGTATAGGACATAGAATGTTGCACTGGTGTTGTTCCCCAAGCATTTTAAAGATACCATTCTTCTGTCTTCTGGGCTCAATTTTTTTTTTTCCTGGTGAGAAATCAGCTATTATTTAATTAATCATTCCTTCATACATGATGTGACTTTTTTCCTCTGGCTGCTTTAAAGATTTTCTCTTTATTTTTGTTTCTTAGCAGTTTGACCATGATGCATCTAGATACTGTCTTCTTTGTAGTTATCCATCTTGAAGTTCTTTAGAATTCTTGGATCTGTACATTGACGTTTTCCACCAATTTGGGAGATATTTTGGAAATTATTTATTCCCGCATTTATTTCTCGATTCTTTCTTTTTCCTCTTCAGGAAATTCAATTGCACATATGTTTGACAACTTGATTTTGACCCACTAGTTACTGAGTTTCTGTTCATCTACTTTCTAATATTTTATTATGAAATTTTTCAAACATATAAGAAATTGAAGAAATTATAGACCCATATTCTCACCACTAAGATTCCATAATTAACATTTTGTTTTATCACATATCTAACCATCTGTTCATTTTCTAGCCATCCATCAATCCATCTAATTTTAGGATGGCTTTCAAAGTAAGTTGTGGGCATCAATACAGTTTGTCCTCAAATCCATGTAATAGCATAGACACTATTACAAGAGTTTAATATTTGTTTATGGTTTCTTTTCAAAGGTAAAATTTATATCTAGATATAAGTATATATGTATAAACCTTATGCCTATAGTTTGTCAAAACTCATCAATGATACACTTAAAATTTTAAGTGTACCACGTGATGAATTTTGACAAATGCATACACTTGCATAACACAAACTTCTATCAAGATGTAGAACACTATCATCACTCCAGAAATTTCTCTCATGCTCTTTCCTAGTCAATTTCCTCCCCGGAGACAACCACTGTTGTAATTATTTTTCACCGGTTTAATTAATTTTACATTAACCTATGGAAAATTGAAATTATTATTAAAGTTTCCCATAAAACTTTATATAGGCCTAGCATGGTGGCTTATGCCTGTAATCCCAGCACTTTGGGAGGCCGAGGCAGGTGGATCATCTGAGGTCAGGAATTCAAGACCAGCCTGAACGACATGGTGGAAACCCTGTCTCTACTAAAAATAAAAAAAAATAAAAATTAAAAAATAAATTAGCCAGGTGTGGTGGGCATGCCTATAATTCCAGCTACTTGGGAGGCTGAGGCAAGAAAATCACTTGAACTCAGGAGGCAGAAGTTGCAGTGAGCCGAAATCATGCCATTGTACTCCAGCCTGGGTGACAAGAGTGAAATGTGTCAAAAAAAAAGTTATATAAATAAAATAATGCAGTATGTACTCTTTTTTGTAAGTTTGTTTTGTTTGCTTAATGATTTTTTGAGAGTCATGTTGCTGCATGTAACAGGAGTTTGTTCGTTTTTGCTTCTGAGTAGGATTCCACAATGTGAAGTTGCCACAGTTTGGTTAGCCAGTCTACTATTAATGACACCTGGGCTGTTTTCTGCTTTTAGATATTATGAATAAAGCTGCTAAGAATCTTCTTGAACAAGTCTTTTACTGTGAATGTGTATTCCCCTTTTCCTTGGGTAAATACCTAGAAGTGGAATTGTTTGATCATACAGCAGGTGTTTATTTAATTTTACAAGGAACTGTTAGAACTTTTTTCAAACTGGTTGTACTTTTTTATATTTCTACCAACAGTTTAAGAGTGTCCTGATTGCTCCATATTCTTTCCAACACTGAATGTTTTCTGTCTTTTGAATTTTAGATATTTTGTTGGATGAATTTGTACAGATCATGGTTTTAATTTTCATTTTCCTGAAGACCAACAATGTTGAGAACTCTTCATGTGGTAATTGACCAATGATGGATCTCCTTTGGTGAAATGTCTGTTCAAATTTCTTTTGCTTATTTCAAAAACTGGGGATTTAGGCTCGGCACGGTGGCTCGCGCCTATAATCCCAGCACTTTGGGAGGCCAAGCCGAGAGATCATTTGAGCCCAGGAGTTCCAGACCAGCTCAGCCCCTTGGGCAAATAAGGAGACTCATCTCTAAAAAAAAATAAATAAATAAAATTGAGCCAGGTGTTGTGGCATGTGCTTATAGTCCCAGCTACTCCGGAGGCTGAGGTGAGAGGATCATATGGGCCTGGGAGTTCAGGCTGCAGTGAGCTATGATCACGCCACTGCAGTCCAGCTTGGGCAACAGAATGAGACCCTGTCTCTAAAAAGTTGTATGCATTATTTTAATATTTTGGACACCAGTCCTTTGTGAAATATACGTTTTGGGAATATTTTCTCCCATCTGTGGCTTGCTTACTCATTTTCTTCATGGTGCATTTGAGAAACAAAAGGTTTTAATTTGATGGTATGCAATTTATCATATTTTTCTTTTACAGTTATTGTTGGTTGCTGTTTGTGTCCCACTTAAGAAACTTCGGCTTACCAAAATTATGTCCTCTTATGCTTTCTTTCAGTTTTTGTATGGTTTTAGACTTTACTTTTAAAATCTAAATCATCTTTGATTCATCTCAAGTTGATTTTTGTATACAGTGTGGGGTTCTTTTTTCCCAGGTCACTATCCAATTTCTTCTATACTATTAATATTTGCTGATAAGACTTTCTGCATTGAAAATCTTGACACATTAAAGTCAATATCAATGGTTATTCATTTTTCTAAAAAAAAAAAACTCTTTTTACTCTCTGTTCTTCAGACTGAATAATTTCTATTGATCGATCTTTACATTTCCTGACCCCTCATTTATAATAGCTATTGTAGTCTTTCTGTTAATTACAATACCTGTGCCATCTAAGTGTCTGTTTCTATTGACTACCAATTGCTTGATTATAGATCATATTTTTTTGTTTGTTTCACTTATCTCACTGTAGGTGGGATATTGTGGATGATGCCTTGTAGGGAGATTGGATTATGTTGTTTTGCTTTAAATGTTATGAGTTTGGCTATTAACTTAGACATTTAAATACTGATGAATTCTCATGATCCTATTACACTTTGTTTTCTTTTGTTGTTGTTTTGTTGTTGTTAGGACTAGTATATTTTCATTTCATGTAAATATGAAACTGCCGTTACACTAGGGCAGTTATTCTCAATTGAGAAAAATTTTGCTCCCCATTCCAGGGACATTTTACAATATCTGGAAACATTTTGATTTCTCATAAATGGGGGTGGGGTGCTATTGGCATTTAGTGGGTAGAGGGCAGGGTTGCTGCTAAACATCCTATAATACACAAAACAATCCCCACAAAAAAGATGACCTGGGCTGAGCATGGTGGCTCATGCCTGTAATCCCGGCGCTTTGGGAGGCCTAGGTGGGTGGATCACCTGAGGTCAGGAGTTCAAGGCCAGCCTGGCCGACATGGTGAAACCCCGTCTCTACTAGTAATAGAAAAATTAGCCAGGCTTGGTGGTGGTACTTGGGAGGCTGAGGCAGGAGAATCGCTTGAACCTGGGTGGCAGAGGTTGCAGTGAGCTGAGGTCATACCATTGCACTCCAGCCTGGGCAACAAGAGTGAAACTCTGTCTCCGGCGGGGAAAATAAAAATGACCTATTTAAAATGCTAGTATTGCTGATACCAAGAAACTCTGTGCTAGGGTGTAGTCCTTCTCCTAGAAGCGTAGTCTTTATTCCTAATACATGGCCTTTACGCAGTCTCCACTGAGATGCACACCAGGGTTTCTCTATTCTAGCTGAGCTGGAACTCCCAGCCCTGCAGACAGTCTCCCTATATTTCCATTCTGTTCCCAGGCCCTTAGCAGCTGCTCTCTGCTAGGCTCCACCAAGTCTTTCTCTGTTTTTCAAAGCCCCGGCTTCAACCAACAGCCCACAGGACATGCGCATACACACTTCTGGGGTCTTTGTTCTCTCCCTCTGCAGCTTTCCTTTCCTGTTTTCTGCCCCTACAGATGCCAGCCACTTCAGCAGCCCAAGCTCTGAATTCTGCTCAGCTCCATCAGACCACTGTGGTCTGCCTGGGTTTCCCCTCCCTGTGCTTCACCTGGGCAGAACCTGGGCAAACACAGGTCTCCCTCCCTTGAGTGTTGTCCTCCTCTCAGAGATCACAGTTCTGCACTGTGCCTCTGGTCCAGTGCCTGGAAATTGTTGCCTTGTTAATTTTGCTCATTTCTATTTTCATGATGGTGAGAAGGTAAGTAAGGTACTCGGAGTTTTTAAAAACACAGCTTCCCTGAGCCCCATCCTGAGAGATTCTGATTCATTGGTGTAGGCTGAGAACTGGGGGTTTCTATTTTAAAAATCCTTGGAAGATGCTGATTCAGTACCCATATTGGGACCACAGTGGGGCAGGATAGCCATGTTTCCTTGCTCTAGGTCCTCAGATGCCTTCCATGTGATCACACTGTAGATTTAATGGGGAGAGAGTTGCTTCCACACTCAGCACACTGTATGTACTGTAGCCACAGAGGCTGAGAGAAGATGTTGTCTGAGGGTAAGGCCTCTTAACACTTCATGTCTCTGGGCCTCCCTGAAGGAAGAGATTCTAGGAGCTGCACTCACTTGCTCTGTGTTGGGGGACCATGGATCCTTTGAGGCTCTTCCCTGATGTCACTTCTGGATTCTCAGAGAAAGTCCCTTTCTGCAGCCACCAAACCTTCCCCGAGGGCTCCTGAGACCTGGATCTAAAATAGAGGAGATGTTTCCAGGTTCACTATGTGCTCACTTCACCATTAATGGTGATTTATGAGTTTTAATCATTCTGTCACACAGGGAAAATATGACCAGGAGTCATTGCAGTAAGGAAATCCATCTATTTTTATACCCCAGTCCTCATCTCTGCAGCATCCTCTCCAAATTATCTACTCCAAAAGCCTCATTAAATGTTTAGAGAGGAGAAGCTCACAGGCTTCCTTTCATCCCTACCTAAAACAGGCACCTCTGAAGCTGAGGTACAAATTATCCACAAACTCCAACCAGGCTAACTTTCTACAGCCCAGTATGCAGGACAACTTTACAGAATGAGCTGACAGGTGAATTCACTAGTAATGCATCAGATGGGGCCAGCCCAGGCTTTTATAAACACATTTTACTCACGTATTCATACTCAGTCATTCTTTGCTCATTCATCCCCTAGTGTATTCACTTATTTGTTAATGATGTACACATTCAAAACTATATTCACCCCTAGTCTATGCTCAGCACTGTGCCTGGCTCTAAGAATGTGGACATTGATAAGCATTAATTCGCTTACTAATTTATTTCATATATGTATTTCACCACTGGGCCACTGATGCCATGCAGGGTACCTGGCACAGAGTAGGTTCTCAATATTGGAATCAGTGACCCAGTGGTGAAAAGACAGAAAATATGACTGTTCTTGTGGCTTATTTTTTTAAATGAGGGGGCAATGCAAATAAACAAATGAATAAGCGAGTAAGTGAGATCACTTTAGAAATAACAAGTGTGATAGATAAAATAAAACAGGTCAAAGGAATAGAGAATTGTCAGGGTGATCCAGGAGGACTTCCCTGTAGTGGTGACATTGAGCTGAGACCTCA
Source organism: Hylobates moloch (assembly GCF_009828535.3). NCBI lineage: Eukaryota > Metazoa > Chordata > Mammalia > Primates > Hylobatidae > Hylobates > Hylobates moloch. The sequence goes on from NW_026652281.1 coordinate 86,047,732, forward strand.
ATGACAAGAGGCAGCTGACTGTGCGAAGAATCAGAGGCAGAATGTTCCAGGCTAAGGCAATAGCAGATGCAAAGGCCCCCAGAAATGCACTGTGGCTGGAACACTGTGCATAAGGGGAAGAGTTGCAGGAGATGAAGCCAGAGATGCAGGAGGGGCAGATCAGGCTGGGCCTTGTAGGTTAGGGAAGAGCTGCTGGAATTTTTTTCTACATGGGAGATTTGTCTATTCTTCCCTATTTATGTATTTATTTAATCATGTTTTTATATCAGTTTGAACTTATGGATGTTTATTTTATACTTTGAGTTATAATCCAATATTATTTTTATTTCATTGCTGAAATTGTTCCCTGTTTGTCCATTGGGGGCTTTTTTCAATTGGCTTCTATGTCCCTTTGACGTATTCCCATAGTTGTGTTTTTTTTTTCTTTTTTCTTTTTCTTTCTTTCTTTCTTTTTTTTTTCTTCCTTACTTTCTGGCGCTATAAGATGCTTCATGCTAGGAACTTTGGAGAAGTACCTGGAAGCTACCAGAATGCAGTAGGGTGACTTGAACAGGCTTGTAGGGAAACCCCAGAAGCCCTAGAAGTTAATATTAATGACAAGGATATGAGTTCTCCCTGGTACCCAACAAAAAAGTGACTTTTCTATAAGCCATAATTCTGTTTGGCACTTATTCATTGAGTATCCATGAGGGGAGAGAAGATGTAAAGAGATTTAAGACTTCTATGTCCAGGTACCTACAACGTACCCTTGAAGAACTGGGTGGATCTTGTAAGAAAAAAAAAAAAAGGACTCACAATGCTTAACCTCTCCTTCCCCATCTTGAATAAACTGAGGCCTTAGGAGAAAAGGCCTGTCAATCATGGGGTGGTGTGGATGCTGGAAGTTTCCTTCTTTTTTTTTTTTTTTCTAAAATGGCTAAAATCAAGCACAGGGTAATTTCTCAATAGGTCATCATGCTATGTTAAATTGTTAACATCATTCTACCATAATACTATGAGGCCTTAGAATCTAACCACGACTCAACTCCCCCACCAACTTGTGCTATTTTAAATAACATGCTGAATTTCTTAACCTCTCTGGGCTGGGGTTGTCTCATCTTTCATAGACTGTGATGTCACATTCATAGCCATGTGGCATGGACTGCCTGGACTTTGGGGGCCCACAGGGCAGTGAAAATATCCAAAGTGGTTATATGCTGCATGCATGGATATATTCCCAGCACCCAAGACACCCGGCATGTTGGAGGCCCTCAGTGAGTGTGTGTTGAATGAAAGAATTGTTAAAGCCCTAATGAACTTGGTGTCCAGCTCACGCCTATAATCCCAGCACTTTGGGAGGCCAAGGCAGGTGGATCACTTGAGGTCAGGAGTTCAAGACCAGACTGGCCAACATGGTGAAACTCCTTCTCTACTAAAAATACAAAAATAAGCCAGGCATGATGGTGCATGCCTGTAATCCCAGCCACTCAGGAGGCTGAGGCAGGAGAATTGCTTGAACCCGGAGGCAAAGGTTGCAGTGAGCCAAGATAGCACGACTGCACTCCAGCCTAAGCAATAAAGCAAGACTCTATCTCAAAAATAAAGAAATAAGTTAACTAATTAATATAATGAACTTGGTGTCCAAGAGAAGTCTGACAGATTTCAAAGGCCCTTGAGTGATAAGTACTAAAACAAGAATCTTCCTCTTCTTTCCCCCATCCAGGTCCAACAAAAATCCTAACAAGAAATGAGCCCACTCCACCAAACAGAACTGTAATAATTCCATCCCATGCTCCACAGCTTATCAATCGCTCTTGCACACATTGATGTATCATGTTACTCAGTCCACGTGAAATAATTGTGAATGGCACCATTTTACAGAGAAGGAAACTGAGGCCCAAAGAGACCTCAAGTCTCACTCAAAGTCCCATGGCACAGCCAGGACTAAGAGCTAGGCCATCTGGCCACATGTCTAGGCTGTGGCTCTTGATGTTCTGAGCTTCTGTGAAGACCCAGTGGACAGTGCTGTGGATGGAAGGAGGAGGTCTTCACTTAGAGGCCGATTGTGTCTCTTATTCTGCTTGGCATCTGACCCTCACTGCAGGAGCCACACACTCCTGGGCTGTGATGGGTACCTTTTTCTGTTTCTGGTAAGGATGACTGTCAGGTAGGAAGGTACAATAGCAGCCCCCATTAACTGAGCCTGCATGGTGTGCCTGGCACAATTCTAAGCACTGTTTAATCCTCCCAACCAGCCCCATGAAGAAGCTTCTGTAAATATCTCAATTTTTTGAGTAAAGAAATTGAGACTTGGTAAAGTCAAGAAACTTCCTTAAGATCATGTGGTCAGTGGTGGAGCCCAGGTGTAAACCCAGCTCTTCTGGATCCTGTACTCATCTCCTTAACCTGCCTTCTCCTCAGCCACCCTGAACTCCCCTGGACAACTTGATGCAGATGACCTTGTGTCAAGTCCAGGCACATAAGGAGCTCCCCATCGTCTTGTCCCTCACTCACAATCCAGTGGTCACTGCACTGCTATTGATGGGAGCCTGTGGCTGGAGCTGGAACCTGTCTCTCCTGGTTGCTTCAGTTCCTCATTTATATCTCATTGCCCATACTAGCAGAGGTCTTTTTTTAACTGGGAATGGATTGCAAAAGCTCCTTGAATTGACCTGGTTCTGGGGTTCTTTCTCTGGGGCTCAGAGTTGCCCTCGGAGAGGCAACACTTATCCCTGTTGGTCCAGTCTTTGCAAAATTGCCACGTTCTCTAAGCTTTCCTTCTCCCAATATTCCAATTCACATCTGTTGTCCACTTTTTACTTGTGGATGTTTAAGCAGCATTGAGAAAAGATTTGGGGCTATATTTCTGATATTCTTTAAATCATGATGCATACTTAATAAAAATTCACTCTTATTACTTGACTAAACTTATTCACAAAATAATATTCCATCTCAATTCCAATAGAGTAGAACTTTCCCTGCACATTTATTGAATACCTACTGTGTACTAAGAAATGTTATTGGTGTAAAAATGCAGACACAAATAAGTTAAATAATCCCTGCCCTGGAGGAATCCCACAAACCCCAGCCTCAGTTCAGCATGAGAAATGTTCAGGAAAAAGCCAAGTTATGCACTATAGACAGGGAGAGGAGAGCCGCACACACTCTGCCGGCAGTATCACAGTGGGCATCAGGGAGGAGGCACAACTGCAGCTGAGTTCTCCAGGAAGATAGCAGAAGGGGAAGGGCATTCCAGGCAAAGGGAACAGCATGTGCAAAGAAGGTGTGAAGGGACATGTGGTATCTGGGGACAAGGATGGAATGAGTAAGAGATGAGGAAAGCACCCCATGACTGTGCCTAGAGGTGGGGGAAAGGAGACCCAAAGGTCGAGCAATTGTGCATGGATTTACCAGTGCCTGTATCTTTCATCTGTCGATGGGTCTTCTCCTTACTCCCAGAAGAGGAACCACAGGAAAGAGCAAGGCAATGAGTTGTTCTGAGGAGCTATACTGTGTGCTGCATAGATGGGTGGGCGCGCACACACACACACACACGGGTGCGCGCATGTACTCCATTGTGCACAGAGGTCTGCAGAGTTCAGAACAGGGTGAGCCACCTCCAGCATCGGTGGGAATTCTGAAGGCCATGATGAAGTCGTGCCAGTGTCTCACCACATCTTAGCTACTGGCAAGGAATCCCAACAGAACAATTAGAATTAATTGAAATCAGCCTGATTGATTGGTGTGTATGAACTTTCATCGGAGCAGCCTCATGATGCGGGCAGAGGTAAACAGCTGAATCGGGTCTAACAGACCTCAGCTTGCAGGAGTAAATGCAAACCGAGGTCTGTTCTGGCCTCCAGTGAGGCAGATGCCAGAGTCAAGCTCCCAGCTCCCCACTCTTGGTCATGGTTTGAGTCTCTAATGCTGTTGGAAAGGTCTGGGGGTTATATGTGGAGGAATTTAGGTTAAGAAGGATCTTTTCTTCCTTGTAAAGGTAGTGTGGGTGTGGGATCTGCCTTTCTAGTCTCATCTACCACTGCCCCTTGCTGGCTCCCTGGCTAATCTAAGCTTCTTGTAATTCCCTGGAGAGGCCCAGATTTCTATCCTCCCTTCCTCTGCTCTGTTCACTCCTCCTAGACGAGCACTCTCACATCTTATTGTGCCCATGAATCAGGCAGAGATTTTGTTACAATGCAGATTATGACTCAGCATATCTGGGAAGAGGCTTGCGATTGTGCATTTCTCATAAGCTCCCAGGTAATGGTGATGCTGGTCTGTGGACCACGCTCTGAATAGGAAGATCTGAGAACACTTCTTCCCTTTATTCATTTTCCTACCTCTCTTTCCATCTGCAGAATTCCTATTCAGTCTTGGAAATCCAGGACAAATATGTCCCCCAAGAGACCTTTTCTGACACCCTTGCCCCCTCCTCTGTGCGGATGTGATAATTGGTTTCAGTATAGTACTTATCCTGCTAGATGGACTTTATCTTTGTTGGATTAATCTTTTTTCTCTCCCACTTTACTTGTGCCTTTTAAGGCCATCGACAGGCCTTTATTCACTCCGAGTGCCCAGAGCAGGGCCTGGCATGCAGCAGGCATCAATATATGTTTGTAGAACTGAATTAAATACAGCAATTCTAATTTTTTCATGTTCTTCCTCCTTTATCCTGCCTGAATTTGTCCTACATCTCATAGGGGTAGGGTTGCATATGTGTAGGGTTAGGACAGGGGCCTCTGAGCCCAAACTAGATTCAGAGTTTGACTGTTTACAGAATGATAGGCAACTATTTTCCTGACTTGAAATGAGGCTTCTTTTATTTTGGCTAATAGAGAAGGAAGATGCTTTAAGTAGAGAGATTGATTCTGGAAGATTCAACAGGATACAGTGGGGACAGTGATATTTTTGTTTGTTTGTTTTTGTTTTGAGATGGAGTCTTGCTCTGTCACCCAGGCTGGAGTGCAGTGGTGTGATCTCGGCTCACTGCAACCTCTGTCCCCCAGATTCAAGTGATTCTCCTGCCTCAGCCTCCCGAGTAGCTGGGATTACAGGGGCCTGCCACTGCACATGGCTAATTTTTGTATTTTTAGTAGAAACGGGGTTTCACCATCTTGGCCGGGCTGGTCTTGAACTCCTGACCTCGTGATCCACCTGCCTCAGCCTCCCAAAGTGCTGGGATTACAGGCGCAAGCCACCGCGCCTGGCCAATGGTGGTCTTTTAAGCTACCTGGCCCCTTGGGTGACCAGGCAGATAAAGTCCTAGACTATAATTTATATCTTAGGAGAGGCACTAGAGTTAGCATAGCTGCACTGGGGCAGGCACAGGGTCAGGAAAGGGCCATTGTCTGGGCCTGAGTACAGAAGCCAGCCCCGCTTAGGCCCTGGAGGCTGGGTGGCTTTGGAGAGGTAGAGGAAGCACCATCAACACACACAGCCATTCCTTTGAATGCTCTACAAAGTTCCTTCCAAATGGACAGAGCTAGCTCTATTTCCTTCAAAGGCACAGGACCCAAGATTTGTTGGGAAAAAGATAGAAAAATAAAATCATATTGGAACCTAATTAGATATGAAAATAAACTATAAGATTATTGCTAACCTGGGTTAAGGAAAGGGTTAAATTACCCCCTAAGTCTGACATATGTTTAAAGCTTCTCCTTTGGGAAAAGCAAGAAACTGACCAGATATACTCACTTCTCTGGGATGGTACCTAAACATTTCTAAACATGTGAATAGAAATGGAATGAAATCCACAAGTTGTTTTCAAACGTCCAGATATTTGGATTTGTGTTGACCCTTCATTTGGCTACAGAATTAGTTTTTAATTGATTCATTATGTCTTCTAATTAATAAAATATAATAACCAGCATTTGTGAACACTTAGTAAAAACTAAATACCATGCTAAGCATCTTACATATGTTTTCTCATTGAACCTCCTAACAACTCCATGAGGTAAATATGACTTTCATTTTACAGCAGTGGAAACTGAGACTTTAACAGAGTTTTAAATAAATTGTGCAAGGTCACACAGTAATAAATGATAGAGTCAGAATTCACTCCCAGACAATCTGAGACCAGCACTCACTCTTTTAACCAACATGTGCTTTTCCCCAGGACTCTTTGGATCCTTGGATGGCCCCCATGTAGTCTAAAATATGCTTTTATACTCTTTCTCTCAAAGCAAGAGAGTATATGGAGGGGAATATGGCCTTTGTGAAGTACTGAACCTTCCAGAAAATCATTTCTGTACTCACCTTGTGTGTTTTACTTCTCTCATCCTGATTGTCAACCAATTTGGGCCATCTCTTTAATGACCTGGTCAAGATCGTCCTTCAAGTTATGTCTATCTCCCTTGGAGATAGAAGTACATCAAGACTATGTATTCTTTGGCTAATATTACTGTGAGCCACTTACTATATCAAGAATAATTCTAAACTCTTTATATGTATTTATTTACTTAATCCTCAGAACAGCCATAAAAAGTAAAGATTAACACCCTCATTTTATAGATAAGGAAACGAAGGCACAAAGTGATTGCAGACCTTTCCTATCTTGGTGGAACTGTTTAATTAGTTGCTTTATTTAATATTCTTTCCTTCCTTTCTCAAGAACAGTCAATGGCTTCTGAAACTCCTTAGCCTGTCCCCAATCTGGCCTCAAATTACATTTTCAGAGTTATGTTCTGCCACCTGTTCCCTTCACATGTCCTCGTCTCTAACTAAAGTGTGTGTTACAGTTATCAGACACACCTCATGCTTTCTGGCCTGCACACCTTGTTATTGCTGATCTCTCTCCCTGTACCACCATCCAAGGTGTGGAGAGATTTATAGCAACTGATCTATAATTCTCATAATACCCTAGTAATCCTCTGCCATATGGCATAATTCTGTAGGGCTTTTTTATTTTTTTTCCCAATTAGGCTGTAAGTTCCTTGGTGGGTGTGTTCATACCCCTTAATCTCTCTTACCAGCAAGCACCAGTGCCAACACATGGGTGTAAGGCAGATACTGCCAAGTGTTTGTATCTACCCATGTGCTTACATCATCTAGTCATGTGCTTACATCATCTACCCATGTGCTTACATCATATACTCATGTGCTCACATCATCCACCCATGTGCTTGTATCTACCCATGTGCTTACATCATCTACCCATGTGCTTACATCTACCCATATGCTTACATTATCTACCCGTGTGCTTACATATACCCATGTGCTCTCCTACCTTTCTCAGACTCCCTCGCAGCTAGGCAGTGTCAGGTGACTGAATTCAAGCCCAGAGAATGTGAGTAAAAATAATGCAAGTCACTTCCAAGCTAACTCTTAAAATCATCCAATACAATTTTCCACTCCTCTCTTCCCTGCCACCACAGCCTTGGAAGTTCCTTGTTCTGAAGGCATAGCTATAAGATGGGAGTGGCCTGGATCCCTGTGTCACCACCTGCAGCATAACTATGCAGGGGAGACACCTAAGCTGCACAGGAATTTGTACAAGTGAGATATAATCCTTAATGTTATAAGTCACTGAGATATGAGAGGTTTCTTTTGCAGAAGTCAACATTCACTACTTTGACTTACAGAAGTGGTAGCTCATAACTGCTTATAACGCAAAACAGATAAATAATAGGCATATCAGACATGTTCCTGGCTAAGTGGTATTACTTTTGATAACATATCTTACCTCCATTCGTTTATCTCCAGAAAGAAGAGAAAATGTCAGGCAAAAAAAAAAAGATCGGCTTTATGCCGCTATAATGAGTGCCTAACATCATTTACAAACACATGTGCTTCTTTCTTTAAAAAAATGGCTTAACTTTATTTGTAATCAAGAAAACTAACAGGAGAAATGATGAAACCCATGAAATTGGCAAAATTACAAGGTCTTAGGACAAGAATAATAAACGCACACTCTACTTTTTAAGAAAAGAGGATTCCAGGTTTGGGTGACTGCCCAGGAATTCCATCCCAGATTGAACTCCTTACAGCCAGCATCTGTGAATGACTTCATGTCTCCAATGCACCTTTACACTTTATTGCTGTGCTCTTTGCAAATATTGATAGGATTAATCCAGAGTTAGGGCTTCAGACCAATGTGCGGCTGTGCAAATCCTCAGGACCATGCTTAGCAAGTTTGTAAATTCACGGTTCTGCATTTCCCTTTGGTGTGGGGGGAGAGTATATAATGTAATTTCTTTATAGGCTACACCAACTACCAAGAGGAAATCTCTGGGTGCTTAGAAATGAGGCTTTCCTCCTGGAATTACCCAAGCACATTTTCAGAGTGGTTATGGCTATCTTGCAATGGCCCATTACATATTTCCACATGCCAGGGAGCAGGACTTATTTTAATAGCTTGTTAGTTTGGAAAGGAATCAGAAGGAGCAATTCCTGGGGGCTACCTTATTCTGGGCTTCTACTATCTGATCGGTTCTTAGCTCACAAATCTTTGAAGGACAGGGTTGGTCCATTAACAGCCCATCTGGAATCCAGGAAACAGCTAGGAGTGCTTTGAATCTGAGTTCCCTGAAAAAGCCCCCCTGGACATAGACAGCAAAAGGGGAGTGTTAAATGAATGAATAAACGAATGAATGAATGAATGAATGACTAAAATAACATACCACATAAGTTTAATGTTTTACAGTTCATAAATGGCTTTGGGCTAAATTATTTAATTTTCACAGCCACCACATTCACAGTAGAATAAAATTTAAACTTCTTGCCACAGTCCTCAGGAGCCCAAAAGTCTCACCCTGCCTACCTCTCTGATGTATCTCCTACAGCTCTTTCCTCACATGCTCATTGGTGTTTGTCACACACACTGAGCAGGTCCTGACACTGGGCCTTTGCATGTGCTCACCCCTCTGCCTGGAATGCCCCTTTCAGACGTCTACTTGCAGGGTTCACGCCCCACTTCGGGTTCACTTCATGGCTCACAGAGAGTTCCCTCAGAGAGGCCTGTCCTGTCTACCCTTCCTAAAAGAACACTTTTTGCTTTTTTATCCCCACTCCAGCCTATGTTTAATCATCTGTAATAGGGATCATAACAGAGCAAAATGGTTGCAAGAATTAAATAATTGATGTAAAATGCTTACGTAACACAGGGCCAACCCATGATGAGTATTCAATAAATATTTGATAGTGTTGATGTTGTTATTATTTTATTCTCTGTTTTTCCAACCCCCCTTCTCCTGCGGCCTCTGCTCTGGCCAAACTTAATCCCCAGAAACTGATGTTAAATTTAAGCTGGGGAGTCCCTTTGCCCCAGCAGTGTTATAAAATGTGAATGAAGGAGGCAAGTAGCATTTGAAGGACCACACTGTATGCGTCAAGGACATGAAGATTTCCAGAGCTGTTCCAATGTGTCAGCAGATCCGTATTATAGCCTTACTTAGAGGGTGCTTCCATGGGGAAAATTATTGTTGCTTAGCAAATGACACAAATGAAACCTAGAGGGGCCAAATGTTTGGAGAAAGACTCCGCAGCCCAAGGAAGGAAGAGCAGAGGACTCAAACCTCCAGCAAAAAAGAGATCTGAGACCCCAAAGCACATTTTTCTAGAAGAATCAAATTCCTCTTGGCATGATCCTTACTCTGCTTCCCCGGGGCCTACGTCTAGGACGGAGGAGAGGGTGAGTCCTCAGCCACGCTAGGGCATTGGCCAACGCTCAGCTTGAGTACCTTTCCCAAGGGCCACAGGTATGGGTGCCTGCACTCACACACATCTTGACCAACCTGGCTTCGTGTCGATATAAATGTATTTAAAATTGGTAATTTCTTTTCTTCTGAAAATTGTGTTATTTACTAGCTATATTGATTGCGGTCATGTTTCTATTGGTGGAAAAGTAATTTATCTCATTGGACTCATCTGTGTGGAGGTAGTGAGGGCCCAGCGGAAGCCAAGTTATTAGCTGGTTTTGCCAGCAGGCCCATCTTTATTAGCAACAACATCTCTCATCAAAAATCCTATTTCGGAGCAATATAAGCTGTAACCCTGTGGCTCGTTGACCATGCAGAGACCAGCCACAGGGCTCTGAAGACACAGAGTTCAAACATTACCGAAAAGGCAACCACTCAAGAAGCATAAGGCAAGAGTGGAACGGAACCCGTACTTTAGACAAGGCTGAGAGGTAGGAGTTCCTCATCACAGGGATGGCTCCAGCAGAACGCTGCCACTTGAGTCATGTCATAGGGAGGAAGAGGGAAGAAAATTGGGTCTCTATGATAATCCTTAATCCTGCAATTCTATGAAACTAAGAATCTACGTTTGTGATTCTAGAATTTGCACAAAGGGCAAAAGGACCAAACAACTAGTCAAACTTTCCTTATGGAAACTTTAATAAATACATAAAATATTACAGAATCCACTTTCAAAATTCACAGCTTGGCTCTAAGTCCGTTCTCCTTCTGAGACACTTCCTGCCTTCTTCATGCTCTCTGCATTGTCAGAGACCCGCCCTGCAGCAAAGAGAAACAGACTTACACCTGTCAGAAAGGCTATGATTAAAAAGACAAAAAATATCATATGTTGGCAAACATGTGGAGAAAAGGGAACACTCATACGCTGCTGGTGGAAATGTAAATTAGTTCAATCTCTGTGGAAAACAGTATGGAGATTTCTCAAAGAACTAAAAAAAAAACAACAGCAGCAACAAAAATCTACCATCAGACTTGGCAACCCCACTATGGATATCTACCCAAAGGAAAAAGAAATTATTGTATAAAAAGGATACCTGCACTCCTATATTTATCTCAGTACTATTCATAATAGCAAAGATATGAAATCAACCTAAGTGTCCATCAACAAATGATTGGATTAAAAATGTGGTATATATATGCCATGGGATACTATTCAGCCATAAAAAGAATAAAATCATTTCTTTTGCAGTGACATGGACGAAACTGGAGACTATTATTAAATGAAACACTCAGACACAGAAAGATAAATGTTGTGTATTCTCACTTCCAGGTGGGAGCTAAATAATGTGTACACATGGAAGTAGAGAATAAAATGTTAGACAATGGAGACTTGAAATGGTAAGGGGTAGGAGGGAGTTAGAGGATGAGAAATAACTGATTGGGTACAATGTAGGCTATTTGGGTGATGGATACCCTAAAAGCCCTGACTTCATCACTACACAATCTATGCATGTAACAAAATTGCACATGTATCCCATAAATTCACAAACACAGAGACTGCTTCCCTCCATCTAAAGGTCCACCACTTGGGTATTTGATGGCAGCAATCCCACTGCCCCGAGATGAGGAACCACTGCCTTGTCTCCCCTGGCCCCACTCCAATGTATCTCATGCCTCTCATTACAGTGGGGAGTCCATACAGGGATACAATACTTATTTCCCATACACAGTTATTCATCAAAGACTTACTGAGCCTCCACTGTGTGTCCAGCACTATGCTAGGTATTGGGGATCTGCTGAGGAACAAAACAGAATCTCTTCGCTTGTGGGACTGCCAATCTAGTGGGGAAAGAGGACAACTAGAAAATTACCAAAATAAATACATTATTATGACGGCTAAATGCGCTGAAGTAAATAAAGCTTAAGGGTGTGTAGAATGTGTCACAGAAGGGCCTGCCTTGGTCTGGTGGACATGATGTCTGAGCTGAGATCCAGAGAGTGAATAGAAGTTACCCAGGCAACATGGGAGTGCAGGATAACATTCCTAATAAAGATAGCTTCAAGAGACAAGACTGGGACAACCAACAAAGGAAAACCAGGGCCAGTGTGGCTGCAGCAGAGGGTCCACCTTGTGCAGCTCAGAGGGGGACTTGCAGTAAATTAGTACAGACTATTTTGGGTCCAATGGACAAAACCCAATTCAAACTGCTCATGACTAAAAGAGACAGTGATAGCTCACACAACTGAGAGTCGTGCAGAGCATCTAATTTGAGGCTCAACTAGATCTGGGTGTCTAAACTAGGCCAACGAGAGGATTGTCTTCCATCTCCTCTCTGCTCTTCTTCTTCATTGGCTTTGTTCTTAGGCAAGCTATGCCCATGTGGTACAAATAGGGCCACCAGCAACCCCATGCCCACTTCCTACCAGCTGAACTTCCCCAAAGGAAAGGGCACCTCTTTCCCAATTATTTATTTTAAAATCCCAGGGCTGATCTTCATTGACTTGAATCAGTCATGTGCCCACCCAAAGAAACTGCAATAGTCCAATTTGTCAGTGCTGGTACTGGGGGTTTAGGGGTCAGGGGTGTTGTCAACCCTACTGAAATCACAGCATTGAAAGTGGTCCCCAAGAGCAAGAGACAGCTGCTAAGACCACAGAGAGGATAGAGAGCAGGCAAAAGCACCATGACAGTCTTCTTCTGTGTGCTACATATTATGCTTCTACTGTACAGGTGGAGATTATTTGGGCACCTCTAAATAATAGCCCTTTCTTGCCCTACCCCAGGATAAGCCTTCATCCCACTTCTGCTGAGTGGTAGCACATGCTGCCTCCTCAAATGCGTTAACTCCTAAGGGTTCTCATCAAATGTGAGACCAGACAGAAGGCTCTAAAGACACAGTTTAAGCATTACCCCAAAGGGACCCCACTCAGGAAGTGTAACAGAAGAGTGGAAAAGGACCTGCCTTTCAGAAAAGGCTGGGAGGTGGGAGTTCCTCATCACAAGGACTGCTCCAGCAGAACACCAACTCTTGAGTCATGCCAGTGGGGGGGTGGGGGTGGGCAGGAAGTTGGATTCTTATGATAATCCTTAACGCTGCAATTCCAGGAAACTAAGAATCTATGTTTTTGATTCTTTGAACATAGAGCAAAAGGACCATACAAGCGGTTGAACTTTTCTTATGGAAACTTTGATAAATACACAAAATAGCATTACATAATATAAATACATAAATAGTAAATACAGAATCAAACTTCAAAATTCCCAGCTTAACTCTTAGCTAGCTCTTTCTCATACTGAGTCAGTGCCTGCCTCCTTGGTAGAATCTGCATTGTCTGAGACCCACCTTGCAGGAAAATAGAAACAAGACTGCCTTCCTCCAGCTGAATGCCCACTCTTTGGATATTTGATCACACCAACGGAATTGTCTATCATGCTGGAGTTACATATATGGGGAGATGGAATGTGGGAATGCCACACTAATTGCCAGTCGCTGGCCTGGGAGTATGAGCTGAGCCTAACGAGCTGTCTTAGCTAAGGGAATTGCAGCGAGAGGCAGGATAAATGGCCCTAGGGATGGCAGTAGAGGACAAGTTGCCAGTTTGGAACAAGTGGAAATACTGATCCAGGTCAAGGTGAAATTAAAGCATGTGTTATTTAAAAGCCAGGCTTTCCCCACTGTCTTGAGAATGAGCTGAAGAAGGAATTAATAAATGAAGAGGCAAAGGCTCATATAAGGCAAAGAAGCTCTTTAGGGAGAATATCTTCCTGAAACACACCAGAAAGGGAGGCAAACAGGCAGGAAAAGAGCAGAGACTTTGCTATTGAAACCTATTTGTTTTCTCATTCTTTCTAGAAGAAACTTCATAATATCCTCTGCTCCTGAGTGGAGCAGAGAAGAGAAGCTTTAAGATCAGAAAAACCAAGAGTCAGACTTGGAAACTGCCCTCTGAAAACTTAATGACTCAATAAAACTACTTATATCTCTTAAATCTCAGTTTTTCTATCTGTAAAGTAGGAATAATAACTCCTAGTTTTAAGAAAATATTTGAAAACTATGCATCCAACAAAGAACTAATATCCAGAATCTACAAGGAACTTACACAACTCAACAAGAAAAAAAACAACTCTATTAAAAAGTGGGCAAAGTACATGAACAAACACTTCTCAAAAGAAGACATACAAACAGCCAACAAACATATGAAAAGATGCTCAATATCACTGATCATCAGAGAAATGCAAATCAAAACCATGAGACACCATCTCACACCAGTAGGAATGGCTTCTATTAAAAAGTCAAAAAATAACAGATATTGGTGAGGTTGTGGAGAAAAGGGAATGTTTATACACCGTAGGTGAGAATGCAAATTAGTTCAGACCCTGCGGAAAGCAGTTTGGAGATTTCTCAAAGGACTAAAAACAGAACTACCATTTGACCCAGCAATCCCATTACTAGATACCAAAAAGACACCTGCACTCATATGTTCACTGCAGTACTATTCACAATAGTAAAGTCATGGAATCAACCTACATGCCTATCAACAGTGGGCTGAATAATGAAAATGTAGTACATTGTCATTACATATACACCATGTACACTGTAGTGTACGTATACACCTTGGAATACTACACAGCCATACAAAAGAATATGTCCTTTGCAGCAACATGAATGCAGCTAGCAGTCATAATTTTAAGTAAATTAACACAGGAATAGAAAGCCAAATACTGCATGTTTTTACTTACTAGTAGGGACAAATGTTTAGGTGCACATGGACATAAAGATGAGAACGATAGACACTGGGGACTCTGAAAGGAAGGAGTGAGGGAGGCAAGGGTTGAAAAACTGCCTATAGGGTACTATATTCACTACTTGGGTGACGGAATCAATATAAGACCAAACCTCAGCATCACACAATATAACCATGTAGTAAACCTGCATATGTATCCCCAAATCTAAATTTTAAAAAAACCTCCTAGTTTTAATAGTAGCAGTAGTGATGATTAGATGAAATTCTATATGTAAAATACTGAGCACAAAGTTGGTAAGCACTTGATGATTTCTGTCCCCTGTGGGTAGGGTAAATAGATAATAACTTACATTTGTAGCACTATTTGTGAGAAGGGGTAACAAGGCAAGCAAATCAGGAGATGACTGCCACTAAAGAGACAGCTCATTATTCACGGTTCCCAAGAGCAGGGGGCATACCATGGCACAGGGGCCACACAGGGAGGCACCACGGTGGGTCAAGACGCAGAGGCAGTAAGGAATGGCAGCAGCAGCCTTGATTGTGGTTTCCACTGGAAGGAAGTGGCAAAACAGGTTTGGCAGGTTTAGGATTGGCTAGTTTGAATAATTTCAGCAGGCTCTGGGGCACAGGACTGTGGGATGATTAAGGCAGAAGGATAGTGACCCAGAGTGTGAGAGCCCCATAAAGGAGGTGATTGCAGGTGTGGACTCTGGGTTGGTTGGTTTGTATATAAAGAGCACACGCTCAGGTGAACTGCTTGCAGTCTCTAGGAATTGGCTAACCCTGGGAGAGGTAGTCTCAGGGTCAGCTTCAGATGTCAAAGCATCAGAATACAGAAAATAAAAGCCATAATAATACATTCAGGTCTTTTCATTGACTCGTCACAGGAAGCTTGTGGGAGATGCATTGCTTTATTGTTATTATTATTTATATTTTATTATTTACCAATCTTATTTTACTATTAATTATTATTATTCTTTGGCAGTTACCATAGAGGTTAAGAGTGGATTCTGGAGCCAGACTGCTTGGGTTTGATTTGGATCATTTAGACCCAATTACTTAATTTGCTAGTGCTTCACTTTCTTCATCTTTAGATTGGAGATAACAGCAAATACCTCATAAAATTATTATCAGGATTCATGAAGTTTATAATATAAAGCAATAAGGTGGCATCTGACATGTAGGAGCTAGCTATTATTTATGCAACTTTGCAGATGAATAAAGTGAGGTTCGAAATGGATGTGCTTTGCTCTGCACAGCCCAGTGAGTGATGGGGTCAAGTTTAGAATGTTGATCTCCTGAGCCAGGAGCTACTTGCCCCTCCCCATCTCATCTCTAGGGCTTTTGTCTCCAGGGTCCCTTATGTGAAAGTGGAGCCTCCTCATCCACAGAATGGCCCAAATCACCTGCCCCAGGAAACCAGAGAGAGGATCCAATGTTCTATATAACAAGTAGCCGTGTCTGCCGCTCTTAGCCACTCTGTTACCCTGCCCTGTGCATTGGGAAGAACAGTGGCTGAAGTAACAGAAGACCTTGACTCTACCTAGAGTCATTCAGGCATTAACTTTGCTGAGTACCCCTAGGAAAATGTCTGGCCCTCTTTAGGCCTCAGTTTCCCTAACAGGACTAGCATCCCCTAAAAGGCCCTTCTGGCCCTTCATCTTAGGGTACTGTAAGCCAGCTAGCCAGCTGCTAGCACCATCCCTGTCTATATCCTAAGCCCTGTCTAAGGTCAAAAGTTAGATGTTTCCTTTTTTCTTCCGTGATGCCTCACTTTGTCAGCAGGGCTGAGAGCTGGACTTGGAGGTTCCATTGTCCTCAGGGCAGTTGGCCCATTTCTGAGCTGCTCTCTGACTTCAGCCACTTAAGCTGCAAAAGCCACAACACAGACATGAGTCTCAGAGGCCCCTAAAAAATAGCTGTGCTGTGTAGCTTAATAGAAGGCTTTCTAGGCATCAGGAATGATTGTGAAAGGCAAAAGCACTGAGATATCACGGCCCCCTCCCCTTTGGCCCATTAGGGAGCCAAATGGGTGTTTTTGGCAATGATTAGACTTAGCTTTGCTAGGTTTTATTGGTTCTCTTTGCTGTTTACCCCCAAATGGATCATAGTATTGGGTTCTCAGGAGTTTGCAACTCAGGCAAAAATGGATACATGTCAAGTGCAAGAGGGAGGCCTAATAAATACTAAATTCATAAAAGGGCTTTACATAAACCCTCAGCGGATGTCTCAGAGAGAAATTGAGAAGGAAACTGCTGAACAGGAAAGTGTGAGCTCTCATTGGCTATAAGCTCAAACAATAGGCACTGACAAGACAACACAGCTGCTGACAACAGTGAGGACTTGCAGCTGCATCAATTGGGGTATCATGATCTATTCAAGGGAGGTGATAGCCCCACTGTTCTCTGATTGGTCTATCAGCTAGAATTCTTTTGATAGGAAATGTCAGAAAACCTGACCCACTGGCTTAAGCAGAAAAAGAGAAAATGTATTGATTCATTGAATTATTCAGAACTGGACTTTAGATTGTGCTTAATTCCTATGTACAAATGACATGCCTTCATTCTCTTTCTTCATTTCTCAGTTCTACTTACTGGAATGGTTGTCTATTCTTGAACAAGCTCTCTTTTCACAGTCCTTAGGAGCTTGAAGCTCCTAAGACTCCATATTTCAAGTTGAATTCAGTGACAGAGGATGACAATCTGAGCCCAGCATTCCCAGCTAGATACCCTTTCCCTCTCATTGATTCAGATTGGATCATGTGATCCTCGCTGGATCAATCACAGTGGGGGATGGAAGGCACTGACTGGCTTAGACTCAGGTCTTGCATTCTGTTTCTCAGCCAAGAATGGAGCCCACTCTACCTGATGCACATGAACTAATAGTGGGGTGAAGGAAGCCTTCCCTAGGGCAGAGACTGGCTGAGAAATGGCAACTCCCACACATGAAGTGTGTGGCTTCACACTGGGTTCTATGTTTAATGAAACATGGAGCCAGGAATGGGTGGTAAGGGTGATGAGAGAGATTTAAAATTGTGTCATGTGGAGAAGAGTTGGAAGAAACGGGACTGCTTTACCCAGAGAAGAGGAGACAATGGGGAATTGTAAACACTGTCTCCAAGTGTTGGGAAAGGCTAGATTCACTCTGTCTTCATGGATGGTGACAGAAGCAGGGAGGGAAGAACTGATTTCTACAGACACAGATTTTGGCTCAATAGATCAGATGGGGGTCAAGGCACTATCATCTCTTGCTAGAACTGGCTCCAAAAGCCATAAAATTGGTTTCTGCTATTACCGACTTGTTCCCCTACAATTCAGTTCCCACCCTGCAGCCAGAGTAACCATTTGCAAGTGTAAATGAGCCTCTGTGGTTCCTCAGCTTAACAACCTTCACAGTTCCCACTGCAGCGTTTAGATCTCCCAAGGCAGGAGTATCTGGTCTATTCCTGCTCACTTCATGGGTTCATTCCAGAGCTTGCCTCTACTCATTCTTGAAGCTTCTACCATACTAACTAGCTTTCCCTCTGTTTCTCAAAAATGCCAAACACATTTCCACCTCAGGGCCTTTGCACTTGTGGTATGCTGTACCTGAAACAGTCTCTGGTCTAGCTTCTACATGGCTAGCTCCATCTCCCTAATCAGATCTCAGCTCAACATCCACCCACAACCTCAGAAGTCAGTGCACACATCACCCCCACCATCCCACAACCATTCTCTATTACCTTTCCCTGTTAGACACAATAACCAATGCTCCTCACTTTCTAAAATTGTCGTATTTAAATTGTTTAGTTATTAACTTACAGACTATCAACAGTCACAAGATTGAAGCTCCCTGAAAACAGTGGTATTATTTCTCTTGTTCACTATGATATCCACAGTACCTGGGGAGTCTCTAGACACATAGATATTTTGTCTCACGAATGTACAAATGGATAATTTCTACAGCTGTTTGGCTGGGTGAGGTGATAGACTTCTAACACAGAGTGTGTCATAGCTCAGACTGAGTGAGCATTTCTCAGAGATGGATTTCTGCAATGAGCGGGAGCAGGGCGCTTCCCAGGGCTCCCAGATGGAAGGAACCTGTGATGTACCTCACAACAAGTAAATTACAGTCACCTTGGATGTAATTCCTCTGCTCCTGCCACATGCCAAATGACAATTTCTTCCTGGCCTATACTGCTAGTAGCAGGTATTTTTTAATTAAAGACACTCTTTGAGGAATTGTGCTAATCCTGCCAGGATTAACGAATTCCTCTTTTCTCTCTATGAAGGGAAGGCATATCGGCCACTCTGGCCCCAACTGAGTTGTTTTCCAAGAGAAGAACTTTCAATCCTTCCATGCACAATAATGAAATATGATACAAAACAGGCTCGTGTCAATAAATCTACAGGAGAAAGGTCAGGTTTACATTGCTGGACGGGATTGGCAAATACATTTGTTCCTGCAATGTCTGTGTTTTAAATGCCACCCTCCAGTGAACCTGGTGCTGAAACACACTTTGGAGTTTGATGAGATGTCAGTTTTGCTCAGCCCTGATCAAATAAGATGAATGAAAGTGAAACAAGAACAAAAGTATTACTTCTGTCATTTTTTTATGCATTACAGGAATTGGGTCAGTCGGGGAGATTTCTCTTAAACAAATACCAATCGCTGCACAATGTGACCCACTGCTCTGCCAGCCAGCAGACAATGATGGGTTTGCATAGTAAAGGGCACACCACTGCAAGAGCAGGACCAGGGCAGCACCTGTATCAGACCATCCACCCTTTCAAATCTTCAAATCCACCCATCTGCCTTCCATTCTCACTTCAAATAGTGCTGTATGAGAATATGGATTTCACCCTGTATTGAGCAAACATAGTTAAAGAACAAAGTGGAATTTCTCCTGCAAGGATGAATTATAATCACTAATATTCCATTTATCCAGCTTAAAACATGTGGACTAAATTAAACAGAAACCCAGAGACCTCTCTGACTTAGCCTGAAGGACACTGGGGTTATGGCATGAGGTCAAAATAGATGATGAGATCTGACATGAGAAATAAATAGTTATTCAAAAGGAGCCAAAGACTAGGAATCAGGAAGGTGTATGAGGCAACAGGAGACAGTAGGCAGTTGGAGACACATGGACCATGTAAGCCAGGGACTGCCGGAGATCATCTTCGCCCCAAGTGTGTAAAACCTGGAAACGAAGGCAGCACAGAGCCAAGCAGAGCCAAGAGAGAGATAGAAGCAAATTCCCAGTGACATCATTTGAATACCTGGATCCAGCCTTGGCTGCAGCCTGGTGCTCCAGACTTTTCAGTTATATAAGATAGTATTTTTTCTTTCATATTAAAATTTTAAATCAAAACATAAATGAAATAAAGACATGAGTACTTGCCTGCCTGATTCTGCCACAAAGGATCTTAGAGCACCGCACAGGACCTAATAACTTGCGTGCTGGGAAGGCAGGCTGACTCTTCATAATCAAGGTCCCTGGATTATACAGGGAGAGGAAGAGCTTTGAGTGTTGTGTCTCTACTGTCATAGGTCCTCTGCCTTCCCAGGCTGGACCAACATAAAATTCAAGGGCCGATCTGAGAGGTATGTCCCAAAGTGACTATTTATTGGTGGGTTTATTCAGCTCTTTACAACTTTAAAGATTCACCAAGAGTCACTGTGGAAAGCACTTCCCACGTCTTGTGAACAGAAAGGTCCCTAAGCCTCTCAGGACACAGAGATGGACCATCCTAGCTCTGAAGCCACAGCTCTTGGCAGTATTCTTTCCAGATCAAGGCCACAGTTCACCTTGGTAACTCTGTGCTTGGTGTAGGATCTGGCAGAGTTCAAGTATACATATCTTCTAAGTAAGCTTATCTGTGTCAGAAGTCCTGCTCCCAGTTTGGCTATTTCTCAAAGAACTAAAAATAGTATTACCATTCAACCCAGCAACCTCATTACTGGGTACATATCCAAAGGAAAATAAATCTTTTTACTAAGTAGACACCTGCATTTGTATGTTTATCCTGCACTACTGACAATATCAAAGACATGGAATCAACCCAGGGGCCCATCAAAGGTGAACTGGATAAAGAAGATGCAGTACATATACACCGTGGAATACTATACAGTCATAAAAATATTGACATCATGTCCTTTGCAGCAACATGGATGCAGCTGAAGGCCATTATCCTAAGCGAATTAATGGAGAAACAGAAAACCAAATACCATGTGTTCTCACTTAGAAGTAAGATCTAAACATTGGGTACACAGGGACACAAAGATAGGAACAATAAACACTGGAGATTCCAAATAGGGGGAGGGAAGTAGGGGAGGGTAAGGGTTGAAAAACTACCTATTGAGTGGTATGTTCACTACTTGGGCAATGGGATTATTCATACCCCAAACCTCAGCATCATGCAATATACCCATGTAACAAAACTGCACATGTACTATCTGAATCTAAAATTAAAATTTTATTAGATAGATTCTTTTTATTTTTTATTTCTTTGCATCTTCATAGCTTAGCGCCCACTTCTGAGTGAGAACATACAATATTTGGTTTCTCATTCCTGAGCTACTTCACTTAGAAAAATAGTCTACAGTTCTATCCAGGTTGCTGCAAATGTCATTAATTCATTCCTTTTTATGGCTGAGTAGTATCCCATCATATATATATATATATATATATAAAATATATATCACATATGTATACATATATATCATATATATCATACATACATCATATATATCATATATATACACATATATATCATATATACACATCATATATATCATATATACATCATATATATATATATCATATATATACCACAATTTCTCTACCCACTTGTTGATTAATGGGCATTTGGGCTGGTTCCATATTTTTGTAATTGCAAATTTTGCTGCTAAAACATGCATGTGCAAGTATCTTTTTTGTATAATGACTTCTTTTCCTCTGGGTAGATACCCAGTAGTGGGATTGCCAGATAAAGTGGTAGTTCTACTTTTAGTTCTTTAAGGAATCTCCACACCATTTTCCATAGTGTTTGTACTAGTTTACATTCCCACCGGCAGTACAGGAGGGTTCCCATTTCACTGCATCCATGCCAACATCTATTTTTTTTTTATTTTTTTATTATGGCCATTTTTGCAGGAGTGAGGTGGCATTGCACTATGGTTTTGATTTGCATTTTCCTGATCATTAGTGATGTTGAGCATTTTTTCTTAGGTTTTTTGGCCATTTGTATGTCTTTTTTTGAGAAAAGTCTATTCATGTCCTTAGCCCACTTTCTGATGAGATGGTTTTTTTCTTGCTAATTTGTTTGAGTTCATTATAGATTCTGGATATTAGTTATTTGTCAGATGTATAGATTTTGAAGATTTTCTCCCACTCTGTGGGTTGTCTCTTTACTCTGCTGACTGTCCCTTTTGCTGTGTAGAAGCTCTTTAGCTTAATTAAGTCCCACCTATTTATCTTCGTTTTTGTTGCATTTGCTTTTCTGTTCTTGATCATGAAGTCTTTGCCTAAGCCAATGTCTAAAAAGGTTTTTCTGATGTTATCTTCTGAAGTTTTTATAGTTTCAGGTCTTAGATTTAAGTCCTTGATCCATCTTGAGTTGATTTTTGTGTAAGGTGAGAGATGAGTTTATTCTCCTACATGTTTGCCAATTTTATAAAAGTTTAATTTAATTTAATTTAATTCAAAGAAGAATCCCCTGCTTCCCCACAGAGGAAACGCTGGCTTAAAAAAAACAAAATCATTATCTGAGCCATGAAGCTCAAATTAGAAATGTTTGAAGATACTGGGTATCTTGCAATCAGAACTGTGCTGGAGAAGGATTCTGGACTACGATGAATCAAAGCATTGTTGGTCACCAATTCTTCTCTATTACCACCATGGATTTCAGAATTCACTAATTTTTGCCAGAGCTTCTGAATAATAATACTAATATACAATTCATTTTTTGCACCTAGAAAATTTGCCTTTCACTTTTCCCCAGCCAATATGTTAGATTTATGGATTTTTCTATTATTTTGTTCAACTAATATTAGACCTGAGGGAAAGGGGCCAAGAGATACCCTTGGTGCCAAGATTTTTAGGAACGTCTGCATTTTCTTTTTTCTTTTTTTTTTTTTTTTCAGTATCAATGAACATTTTATTGTTGTTGTCGTTGTTGTTGAGATGGAGTCTCATTGTGTCACCCAGACTGGAGTGCACTGGTGCCATCCTGGCTCACTGCAAGCTCTGCCTCCTGGGTTCAAACGATTCTCCTGCCTCAGCCTCCTGAGTATCAGGGGTTACAGGTGTGCGCCACCACACCTGGCTAATTTTTGTATTTTTAGTAGAGACAGGGTTTTGCCATTGTTGGCCAGGCTGGTCTCGAACTCCTGGCCTCAAATGATCCACCCGCCTTGGCCTCCCAAAGTGCTGGGATTACAGGCATAAGCCACCTTACCTGGCCTACCCCTTTTGTCCTTTTTCCCATTTTCTTTTTTTTTTTTTCCATAATTTTTTTTTTTTATTATACTTTAGGGTTTTAGGGTACATGTGCACAATGTGCAGGTTTGTTACATATGTATCCATGTGCCATGTTGATTTCCTGCACCCATTAACTCGTCATTTAGCATTAGGTGTATCTCCTAATGCTGTCCCTCCCCCCTCCCCCCACCCCACAACAGTCCCCGGAGTGTGATGTTCCCCTTCCTGTGTCCATGAGTTCTCATTGTTCAGTTCCCACCTATGAGTGAGAACATGCAGTGTCTGGTTTTTTGTCCTTGCGATAGTTTACTGAGAATGATGTTTTCCAGTTTCATCCATGTCCCTACAAAGGACACGAACTCATCATTTTTTATGGCCGCATAGTATTCCATGGTGTATATGTGCCACATTTTCTTAATCCAGTCTATCATTGTTGGACATTTGGGTTGGTTCCAACTCTTTGCTATTGTGAATAGTGCCACAATAAACATACGTGTGCATGTGTCTTTATAGCAGCATGATTTATAGTCCTTTGGGTATATACCCAGTAATGGGATGGCTGGGTCAAATGGTATTTCTAGTTCTAGATCCCTGAGGAATCGCCACACTGACTTCCACAATGGTTGAACTAGTTTACAGTCCCACCAACAGTGTAAAAGTGTTCCTATTTCTCCACATCCTCTCCAGCACCTGTTGTTTCCTGATTTTTTAATGATGGCCATTCTAACTGGTGTGAGATGGTATCTCATTGTGGTTTTGATTTGCATTTCTCTGATGGCCAGTGATGATGAGCATTTCTTCATGTGTTTTTTGGCTGCATAAATGTCTAGCCATATGTAGAAAGCTGAAACTGGATCCCTTCCTTACACCTTATACAAAAATTAATTCAAGATGGATTAAAGACTTATATGTTAGACCTAAAACCATTAAAATCCTACAAGAAAACCTAGGCAATACCATTCAGGACATAGGTGTGGGCAAGGACTTCATGTCTAAAACACCAAAAGCAATGGCAACAAAAGCAAAAATCGACAAATGGGATCTCATTAAACTAAAGAGCTTCTGCACAGCAAAAGAAACTATCATCAGAGTGAACAGGCAACCTACAGAATGGGAGAAAATTTTTGCAACCTACTCATCTGACAAAGGGCTAATATCCAGAATCTACAATGAACTCAAACAAATTTACAAGAAAAAAACAAACAACCCCATCAAAAAGTGGGCAGAGGACATGAACAGACACTTCTCAAAAGAAGACATTTATGCAGCCAAAAAACACATGAAGAAATGCACGTCTGCATTTTCTAGGCTTGTGAGTGGAGTCTTGTGACTTCTTGTGGGCCCATAAGAAGAGAACAGAAGGCGCCATTCACAACAGTGTAGGAAAAATGTCATGGGGGGCAGTTCTCAAGTCTCCCCTGATAATGTGACTCCCACTCTGGGCTTACAAAATGGATTTCACAGAACTGAATAATTGATGAGACTGTCTTAAGTCTGGTTCCCTGGCTAGTAAGCTATAAGACAGATATGCATGCAAGAAGTTGATCAGGGAGTGACCTAGGGATCAACATCTGTAGAAGAATAAAGACAGCAAGATTGGGGCTGCTATATCCCTATTAACATGTCACTGAATGCAGGCTGCACCCCTCCTTTTCCAGGTGGTATGTGATATAGGGTAAGGTGCCTCTCTTTAGCTAAGGGTGAGTCCTGGAAAGGGACTCAGCTGATATCCATTAGCCTCCAAAACTCTCAGCAGTAGAGAACGCATGCCTTCATCTTGAAGGGGAAATCTGAGCCAAGCACCACAGAACCACAAAAGATCATTTCTTGCACCATTCAGATTTACTTTCTTTACATAATAAGTTCTAGGAACAGTTTCTCCAAGATTCCAATTGGTCTGTTTTGCTCACACCTGATACTCATTACTTCCCTTCTCTACCCATTCTAGATTCCCCTTATCCTTGGATTAGCACTTCTGCTGGTCTAGGTGACTTACCTGGTTGGTGACCCAGATCCTTGTCCCTGAGAGGTCCCATATCCTAACCAAATTAGAATGTTGTAGTTGTTCACTTACCATCAAAAATTGAGAAAGGAGGTACCAAGAGACATAAATCACCTGGATGCCAAAATATTATTTTCTGCCTTCATATTGACATTAGCATGACCCCCACCTGATGATCTGGGTCGACATCCCTGCCAGAATGGTCTCCTTTGCTTGACTGCTTGTCTCTCAGCTTGAGGAGCTCAAAGTGACTAAGTTGCAGCTTTAGAGGTGGATGGGCCTAGACCACATGCTGTGGTCTCACTTCTCAGAACGAGAACCTCTAGCCACACAGAGCCCAGAGTCATGGGGCAGGAAGCGCAAATTCCCCAATGGGGCCACTGAGGGCCAAGGCAAGGAGGACCACCTTGGCTTCCAGCCCTTAGTTCTCAAATCCATGGGTCCCACCTACTAGAGACAGAGCATTACATAATGGCCATTAATTTGGGGTTTCTATTGTGACCTAGAGGATAATGCCCCATCTTCTCAGGGGTGAAGGGACTGCCTCAATTGTGCTTTCAAAAAACCCTCATATGACTTCCTGGTGGAAACTTCTGACAGGTCTAGTGAATCCCATGGTCATGGATCCATTCCCATACTTCTTTGCTATAAAGCGGAGCCTTGTTTAGAGGTGGTATTATGTAGGGCCCCATGTCAATGGATCAAGCCTCAGATAGTGATACTGGCTGAGACCTTGAGAGGAGGAATGGCAAACTGCTACCCAGATATGTGTCATGTCCAGTCAGGACAAATCGCTGTTCCTTCTGGGGAGACGAGGTCGAAGGTAATCAACTAGCCTATGGGGGATGATTGGTCTCCTTAAGAGATAGTGCCACATAGGGGGCTCAGTATCAATCATTGTTGCTGGCAAGCTGACATTTGGCGGTGGCAGTAGCAAGATCAGCCTTGGTGAGTGACAGCCCATGCATAGCCTCAGTCCCTGCCATGTGGTTCCTCCATTAGTGTGCCAGCACTTTGGCAGCTGATGGCAGGTCTGGGTTTTCTTTTTATAGTTGGATGACATGTCCTTCTGTTTATTTGGTTATTTAATAGCCTGTTCAAATGAGAACTCATGGACACAGGAAGGGGAACATCACACTCCGGGGACTGTTGTGGGGTGGGGGGAGGGACAGCATTAGGAGATACACCTAATGCTAAATGACGAGTTAATGGGTGCAGGAAATCAACATGACACATGGATACATATGTAACAAACCTGCACATTGTGCACATGTACCCTAAAACCCTAAAGTATAATAAAAAAAAAAAGAAAAAAAAATAGCCTGTTCATGGTGGATGCTCTCTCATGAGCATTCACATGATGCACAAAGACCGTCAAACTTCATATTTATTTATTTATAGCAACATGCCTCTTTCTTCAACCCCTTTGACTCTGATCTTCCTGTTTTTCTCCCTCGAGATCCCTAAGTCAGATATTTGCCACCATGCATGAGTCCATATATACACACCCTCTTATTTCAGGCCACTTCTCTTTCCATTTAAACCTAGTGCAATGTTCAACATTCCACCAATTGGGAGAATTTCTGTATTACAAAGACACCCCTACATGAGGCTGTAGTTAAGTGGCAATCCATTTTTGACTCACAGTGTCCTGATGAGTGAGTACATCCATGAACCAAGCTCAGCCTTTTCCTCCTCTGTCCCTGGTTATAAAAACCTTCCCATGGGGCCATATGTATAAACAAAGGGAGATGTGTCAGTGCAACAGTTTTAATAATGTGGGGGTCTGGGTCACACTTATGCAGTCTACTTTTACCTCTATCCCTGATAATTTCTGAAAGTGCCACTTCAATTATACACTGGATTGCTCCTGAGTCTGTTCCACCTTATAGCTAGGTGGGTCTGACAATCCAGTTCACAATAACCAGTCCTGGACATAGGCTCACTTTGTATCCCATGTTCAGGAGCTTCATCCCTGCCAGAGGTCTGCAGCACACCAGCAGTATTTTTTTCTGGATGGTGTATAATTCTTTGCTGCAGATGTCATGGTTTTTTTCTAAAACTCTAAGGGTTGATAAACTTGACACAAACTCCAAGTGAAATCCTGAGAGCCACTACTGCTACCTCTAATACCGTAGGGTCGGCTGAGTCATATGGCCCAAGTGGCAGAGCTACTTACACTACAGCCTGTACTTGCTGAAGAGCCCTTTTCTGCTCTCGGCTCTACCCGGAGTTAGCAGCCTTTCATGTTACCTGATAAATGGGCGGTAGCATTTATCAGTGTTTAAGTATGGAATATGCTGCCTCCAGGGCCCAAAGTGGCCAACCAGGATTTGTGCTTTCTTCATTGTAAGAAGAGGAAGATGCAATATTTCTTTTCATAGTTGGATGAGATGTCCCAGCATATTTCAAACCTCTGGACCCCTAAAATTTTCACTAATATTGTAGGACCTGAAACTTTGAGGGATTTATTTTCCACCCTTTTGAGTGCCTGTGCCTCCAATGGATTTGCCAGTTCTTGCTCACCTAGTATGATCAATATGTGTCATCAATTTGGTGAACCAATATGATGTTCTGTTAATGTCAAAATGTTCTATATCCTTTCGGACACTCAATTACAACAGAGGGTGGGAGAGTTAACATAGCCCTGGGGCACGACTATAAATGAATACTATTTCCTGCCCCAATTGAGTGAAAACTTACAGGAATGAAGAAGAGTACACTCACTCACCAAACACATGGGACCATGCTATGTATCAGAGACTAGGTTAATCTACTTTGGCAAATATACCACATCTGGCATAACAGCTACAACTGGGATTACTATCTGGTTGAGTTTCCATAGTATATTTTCATTTTCCAAGATCTGTCTGGCTTTTCTTAGGAGCCAGACCTATGAACCAGAATATTATGGGGACCACCACACCTGCGTCATTTAGATTTTAAGGGTAGCACTTATTTACGCCAATCATCTGGTTTGTGATATTGTTTGATTTACTATATTGGGGGACAGTTTCAGTGGCCTCCACTTGGCTTTTCCACAAGCATAGGAACCAGTATGGTGGCTCTATTATTTACCAAATATGTCAGTTGGCATTATATATTTGTGAAGTGGGGAAATGATCCTTGGGTGAAACTGGACCCAGTTAACCCAATATGATCTACAACTGGGTTAGACTGCATTTAATACCTGGTTCCTAGCTACTCTCACTTAATAGAAGGATTATAATGTTGCTTTGAGTTCCTGGTGCAATGTCAACTCCAACCCTGTTTCTAACTCCAATGTTTGACATTCTCTTTTCTTTAGTGTGACTGTTAAATGGTCATAGGTCCCTTTTTAAAAGAGCTGTGTGAATCATTTCCATATATACCTGCCATTGTATTACAGAATACTTCTTCCTGGAGCCCTGGCCTCCCCTTAAGTCAGTTACAGGTCTAAAAACTAGTGAGATGCAAATCTGTTCTGTGGACTATAATTTTTTGTTGTGACAATTGCTCTCAGACTCCTGATCATTCATTCTTCATTTCTTTTGATTGTATAGGTTGAGCAATGTAGTTGTTGGCTGTCCATCTGTCTCATCAATAGGAATGCTGGGTTCTATTAACCATCTTCATATCTCTCAGAGGGTCAAGGCCCTGACCTTGTCACTTACTACAATAATTGCATCTTCCTTGCTTCTGATGGCTGAGTTCTGCCATCTCACCTCTGCTGACTGGAGATTCTGTCGGCATCAACCCTACTGCTATCAAGGAAATATGATAGGCTAATGACAGCATTTCTTACCATTACCCTGGACTATAGAAGTCAGCCGTCACTGGACTTCTCAACAACGTTCATGCCCCTCTCACCAGTGCATTCTTTTTCATTTTGTAAATAGAGTGCCTTCTGGTCCCACCTGCAGAGCATAGTTGACTGATGGATTTTTGGGTTTAGGTAATATGTCAGTTCCAGCTTGCCAACTTCCTTAAGCTTTTTGATCCCTTCATTCAGAATTATCCTAGAAGTTCTATCATTTTTATGTAGCTTGGACCATGATTTTGTCCATGCTTCCAAGAGCAGCACATGAGTGTGTTACAGTCTTTTGCGTTCCCATATTGATAAGTTCTCCCTTATTCAACTGTCCCTTTGACCCGGGACCCTCAGTATCCAGTCTCATTCATACTCTTCTATCTCCTGCTGGGATACGTTTGCCAGGTCCTGTGGCTCCTTCAAGATATATGCCTGTCCTCTCTTAGCAGGCCCAGGGTTTCCTCTGCTGACTTTTTTTCATTTGTAACTTAACCCTAGTAATTTGTCTGGTGACAAGGAGATGAGGTGAGGGTAGATCCTGAGGTAGGGGGAGGCAGTGTATGTTTTCATGCAAAGTAGGGGCTTCTACATAATCATCAAGCAAGGAGACTTCTATGGACTGAATTGTGTACCTGCCCCCCACCCCAAATTCATGCATTGAAGCCTTAACCCTGAATGTAACCGTATCTGAAGATAGAGCTCTTAGGCAGTAATTAAGGTTAAATGATGTCATTAGAGTAGGACCCTAATCTGATAATATTGGTGGCCTTATAAAAAGAGGAAGATAATCTCCTCCCTCTCTCTCTCTCTCTTTCTCCATCACATGAAGACACGGTGTGAAGGCAGCTGTCTGCAAGCGGGGAAGAGAGCCCTCCCCAGAACCTTACTATGCTGGCACCCTGATCTCAGGCTATAGGAAAAGAAATTTCTGTTGTTTAAACCACCCAACTTATGGTACTTTGTTATGGAAGTCCAAGCTGACTAAGACAGATTTTGGTACCAAGGAGGTGCTAGTCTTTAATGGGGAGGAGTGGACCCCTTTTTTCAGCTCAGTGTATTAAGAAGGATCTGTGAATTCAAGACTTTTGAATGCCTCAACCAGACGTTCCCACATCCCTTATCTTAGTGTCCCATTCCTTCCTAAACTTGACCCTTGTAGAGCAGATTTGTCAAGGTTGAGAGTTCAACCACCACTAGTCCTTGATGCTCTATTAATTAAATATGGGGCTTGATCCTTAGCTTTTTATGTCATTTGGTCACAAAGGATGGAAGCCTCTTTTACATGCAGCCAAAGATGCCATATGACTTTCAACTTTGCCTTTACAAACTCTGCCAGCCATTCATTGTTTTTTCTTAATGCATGGACTATCACAAAAACTATCTTATTCTAGGCAGGGCATGGCGGCTCACGCCTGTAATCCCAACAATTTGGGATGCCAAGGCTAGAAGAGTGCCTGAGCGCAGGAGTTCAAGACCAGCCTGGGCAATATGGTGAAACCCTATCTCTACTAAAAATACCCCAAATTAGCAGAGTGTGGTTGTGCATGCCTGTAGTCCCAGCTAGTCAGGAGGCTAAGGCACAAGAATCACTTGAACCTGGGAGGCGGATGTTGTGGTGAGCCAATATTGGGCCACTGCCACCTCAGCCTGGGAGACGGAGTGAGACTCTGTCTACATAGATACACACACACACACACACACACACACACACAATCATCTAATTCCACAGTCCTTATAATCATGACTTCCTTTACACTTTTCAAAAGCCTGAGACAATGCCCCTTCCAGGAGATTCTCTTCCACTACTATCCCACTTTGTTCAGCACTGGGGAGTTTTAATAACTGCATTGCTCCAGCATTATCCATGCTTCACCCCTCAGCCAGTGGCGGTGTTCTCACTGTCAGGTGGTTAACAGGGGATCCAGCTCCAAAACTCCATTTTGGGGTCTGCTTCTTTAAACCACTCTTGACACCAATTGTCTTAGGCTCAGTTTCTAAGGAAACTGACTCTGAAATAGAGTTTCCCCAGAGGAAGCTGATTGAGGAGGATCTTCAGGACCACATCTGTTGGGGAGGGGAAGAAGTAGGATTGTTCAAAAGGATAGGTTAGGCTGTGATGCAGCCACAGTTAGCATCAATTAGCTTCAGTTAACCCCACAGGAGTTCTGGGGCTGGGAGCACCCTCTTTGTCTCACTTTGAGGCAAGGGGATTGGGTCTTTATATCCCACATAATGGAGTCATTGTCTGGAAGTTGTTCCTGTGAAGAGGTCATAACCTTGGGTGAGACAGCTCTCTTCATCTGAGGACAACTTCTGGAGAGCATCTCAGCTGACATCTGTCAGCCAACGACACTCCAGCAACGGGGGATGAGCACCTTTGTCCGATAGGAACCTGGGTGGCGCATCCCAGCATCCACTAGAGAGGGGATTATCAAAGGCTTCACTGGGATGAAGTCTTGTTTTCCTCTCTCTCATGAATTATGTCTTCTTCAAGGTATCCATGTGGAGGCTGAGCCAAAGACATTGATTGCCCTGGTTCCTGGGCAGTCCAGACAGGGGACATGAAATCAATAAAATCATCAAAAATTTTGTAAGCTAGAAAAATGGTTATTTTATAAATGTGGCAATGACTTCTATTTGTTCAACAAAACCCATTTCCTCCTGAGCACACACCTAGATTGCATTCCCCATCTCTTTTGTAGTTATGTAGTCATGACTGAATTCTGGCCAAGGAAATGTGCATAAAGTGAATGTGTCTGTCCTAGTGGCCCATAAAAACCTTTCCATATGCAATTTTCTCTCTCTTCTCTTCTCTTCCAGCTGAATTTAAAGGATGCAGCAGGCCACTCTAGGGCCACAGAGGATGCTAACGTTATAAGATAGAAGGATTCTGTGTCCCTGGATCAGCACGTGAAGATCAACAACCAAACACCTATAGTGCATTACATGAGCAAGAAATAAACTTCCACTTTGCTAGGCCACTGAAATTTTAAGGCTGTTTATTACAATCATCTGCTTGGACAAAGACAGTAATTTATCCCAGATGCCAGAGCTTTTTAGAGAAGAGTCGTTGTATTAATAACAGAAAACCTAATGGAAAATAGAAAGAGTTAATCCAAACACAGCACACTCTGAACATTTAGTTCCCATTGTCTACATCTTCAAGGTCCTTATTCAAGGTCCATATTCTCTGACCACATTAGGCAACAGTAGGGTACAGCCCTGGATTCACACTGTGAGTTCAGATCCTGGCTCTGCCAATCATTTGTTGTATGACCTTGGGAAAATCATTAAATTTCTGTAAGCCTGAGTTTTCTCATTTGCACAATGTGCATAACAACATGGCCTACCTCATAGGGATCTTGTGAAGCTTCAATGAGGAAAGTTAGGCAAGATGCTAAACACTGCAGCTGACACATCAATGAACACAAAATGTCATTCTTTACTACTATTACTGGCCACCTTTGAGCCTCAGGAAATCCCAAGAGGTAGGAAGGTATCTTTATTCCTATTTTACAGGCTGGGAACTTGGAGCTGTAGACTTTTCCAAGGTCTCTATCAGCAAGCAGTAGCCCACCCCGGACTTTGGATCTTGCAACTCCTGATTTCCTGCTATTCCATACACGATGGCCACTTTCCCTCTACATCTCAGTCATGACACTCACAGCCATCTCAGAGGTGGTTTCACTGTTTCCTGTTAAGATGCCTTTTCTGATGAAGGCTGCTGTGGCACAGCTGATGCCTAAGCTGACAGCTCTCACTGCTAAGGTGCCATGTCATTGCCAGGCATGCAGGAAAGTCTTCTCATTCCTGCCTGTAGGCACTCTCTGGCCTCTGCTCCCCATCATCCTTCCTCCTCCCCACAGCCAGGTCTGCATGGGGGCCAGCGCACCTCATTAGCATCTCCCACAGGCACAGGTGCTAGACTTTCATAGGAGGACTCTCCCTAGGGAGATACACTCAAGTATTTAGTGGTTAGTGTACCATAGTATTTTCTCAAAGGACAACATTTAAGAGGCAGGGTGGTGTATCAGAAGAGGAAAGGATTTATATTTTATATTAGTTAGGATTCATTCGAGTACAAATAAATGACATCAACCCAAGACAGCATAAGCTATTTCTATCTATTGATCTATCTATCTATAATCTAACAATCTATCTATCTGTCTATCTATCTATCCATCTTTATCTATCATCTATCGATCTATATACTATCTATCTTTCTATCATCTATATATTTATCCATCTATCCATCTCTACTTATCTATCATCTATCTATCGATCTATTATCTATTTAGCCATTTATCAATCTCTTTCTTTCTACCTCTATCATCTATTCATCCATCTATCCATCTGTACCTATCTATCATCTATCTATTGACCTATCTATAATCTACCTTTCTATTATCTATCTATCCATCTCTATCTATCTACCTATCATCTATCTACCTACCTATCATCTATCTATCCATCTCTATCTATCTACCTACCTATCATCTATCTACCTAACATCTATCTGTCTGTGTATCTAGCTATCATCTATCTACCTATCTACTATCTGTCACCTCTCTATCTATTATCTATCTATCTATCTATCTATCTATCTATCTATCTATCTATCTACCTATCTATCTACCTATCTATCAGTTCCTCCCTCTTTCTAGTAGTATGACTGATTTCAAGCTCTGCTGGATCTAGAAGCTTAAATAATTGTATCAGGACCTGACCTCACACTGTCTCTCAGTTCCAGTTTTCCTTGTCTTATGTCCATTCTCAAATAGAATTTTTTGGGTGGCTCCTAGACAAACCCTTTAGAATGGGAGATTTTCTGTTATCAAGAATTTCAACAAAAGTCCTGGAACCAAACCTTGCTGACTCCACTTGGACTGTGTGCTTCTTCCTGAGCCTGTCACTGTCACGGTGCTCTGGCTGGCTAGGCCTGGGACACCTGCTCCACCTGCTTCTCTCTGGAGCTGGAGGGAGTCAGCCGCATTTGAAACACATGGACTGAAAATGGGAGAAGTGTGATTCTATAAAGAAAGTTAAGAGGTGATGTTGCTATCGAAGGGAAAAAGGAAACTGGTCAGGCAGAAAGAAATAAATGCCAGTACATCTAGGATTTTAGCAGCATGGAGTCTTGTTATTGGCCCTAGCTTTTGTCATTTCTAGGGACTCAAGCAAGTCATCTTTTTCTTTGCTGCAGTTTCTTCGTTGTGGAGATTTGTCTCTTGAATCCTAATTTTCTGTACATTTACTTGGATACTTCCCAGGGTACTCACTATAGTATCCACTGCAGAGTTCAGAACTGACTTGTGTTTGCCTTGAAGTGCAACGAATGGTTATATTTTTATTGTACGGTAGAAAAATCACCTAATCAATTTTTCAAATTACCTCACATCAAGTAACACATCAGTGACATGTTACATTTCTCCTTGATCTCAGGAGATGCCTACTTCTTAAATATCAGCAGCTGGTGTTCGGTTTTAAATTTCTTCTATGTAGCTGTCCCCATAGGGTCTCAGTTGGGTTCCAATTTTTGAACTGGTAACATTGCTTTAGAAAGCAGGATCTTTATGATAATAAACATTCTGTGTGCTTCTAAAATTCAGATAAACTGCTTAGATAACAGAAGGGTTATTAAAAGGTACAAGTTCTCATTGTTAATATTTTTAGTATATAATAATAATTATTATTTATCGTTTATTGAACACTCCTAGGTGCCAAGAACTGTACTAAATATTTTACATACACAATCTCACTTAATCCTCTCAAAATGCTCCCAAGTCCTCTCTCCAGTCTGAGTATTGGAGGTTCTTGTGTTTTCTTCTTTCCCTTTTCACTATCCACACCATCCTATTCTTTGTAAGCCTTGTTTTCTAGTATATAACTCACCTTCTTCTCTGGCTCCTCTGTTTGTTTTTGCTTCCAGATTTAGTCATTGCTTCTGTTAGGGTCACAAGTGGCCAGGTGATACCCAGGTAACACATACTCCTTTTGAATGCAGGAGGCAGGGAAGAAGCATCAAACCCACAGCTCCTTAGGCCAGAAGTGGCTCCCCTCCAACACCAAAAGCCATGCTCACTTGCAGAGGCAGAGCAGAAAATCCAATACACAGACCCTGTCAGTGTTGCTGAATGAGGGTGGCAATGCTGTGTAAGTCAGGGGAGGCTATGGTAACCCCTGGGAGTAACCTTTTCCATGCCGTGTGTCCACAGAGCAGGGCAAGGCCAGCCCTGGAGCTAAAGAGATCCACACTGGTGGGAGAACAGACGTTCCAAGGAATGCCAGAGGGGCCTCGTGGGCTTAAAACTAACAAATGAACAAAGTCAGTTTGAGACAAATAATTAGGTAGGAGTCCTCAGTGCCCGGCATTAATATGTTTGTATTTGTACACCAGCAAGCCCTTAATAAATATGTTCTCTCCTGTCCCATAGAAATAGTCTGTAAATAAATAACAGGACATCTCACTTTTGCTGACAAATCATTTTTCCTTTCTATCGGTGCCAGTTGCACTTTATAAATGACTTTAATTTACAGTGCATTATGTTTCCTTGTATTTCTTGCCTCTAAATCCCCATGCAATATTTTGTATCCATTCCCGTGATAGTTTAACCGTCTTTAACCTTTTCAGTGAGGGGTGTGTGTGTATGAGTATAAATATGTGTGTTTGTGTGTAAGTATTTGTGTGTGTCTGGGTGTGAGTATCTGTGTGTGTTTGATAACATCATATATTTCATTCCATCATTTCTAAATGGATCAACTCAACGTTGTCATTTTTGCCATGTGTTTTATAATCATTGTCTTTCCATTAACATCAATTGTGTTTGCTTTGTGTAAATCTGGTCCCTGGATGGCTGCAGCCAGAGCAAGCTGATCACCTTTGGTGTGAATATGAACACAGACATTGAGTTGGGCTGGGGGAGTTCATTGTGGAAGTCAAAGCGGATGTCACCGACCAGACTTGTCATCCATTTCAAGTGAAATTCTCTAAAAACTCACCTGAAGCTTTCCCCAGAAAACACTAAGGTGCAGTATTCAACAAAAGGCAAACTAATAAGACCTACTATTTATTAGGCACCTACTGTGTGCAAAATCTTCTACTTGTACAGTTTCATTAATCTTCATAAAGATTCCCTAGGACGTGGGCATTAACATCATCATCTCCACTTGAGAGCTTGAAACTGAAGCTCAGAGAAAATGAAGTTAGTAAAAAGCTCAGCTGCATTTGAATCTGTCACCAAAGCCTGCCTCATAATCTCTGACTGATGTAGCCAGAGTCTGACTCTACAGAGTGCAGGGATAAGGACTTTGCATACAGAGTCAGGTTATTTTGCCAGTGTTGTGTGCTCTTTCCTTGTAGCTTGGTCCTAGGCTGCCCATGAGTTTGCCAAAGGTGTACCGTAGCCCACTCTGAGGCAGGTCAGGGCAGGGCACTGAGGTTGTGCGGTTGAATGTAACTGACCCTGGTGCCTGAGATTCTCACAATCTAATGAACCCCTAGACAAGCCAACAGACACCCCCACCCCATTGCAAAGTAGAGACCCAACCATCCATCCATCCATTCACTCATTCATACAGCAAATATTTATTCAACTCCATGCTAGGCACTGTTGTAAGCACTGGGGTTACAAGATAGACAATAGCTCTGAGCTCACACTAAACAAACTAGCAACATAACAGCCAATAATTAAGAGAGTACTGTCTTAGTTTTCTAGTGCCGCCACAGCACACTACCATGAATCTAACAGCTTAAAACAACAAACATGTATTATCTCACAGTTCTGTAGGTCAGAAGTCCAGGTAGGCACATGTGAGCTCTCTGCTCCAAATCTCACTAGGCCAACATCAAAGTGTCAGCCATCTGGACTCCTATCAGGAGGCTCTGGAAAGAATCTTCCAGGCTCGTTCCGATTGCTGGCAGAATCCAGTTCCCTGTGGCTGCAGAACAGAGGTCCCTGCTTCCTTGCTGGCTGTCAGCCTGGGGCCACTCTGTCAGCCCCTGGAGACTGCCCGCCTTCCTTCTCATCTCATGGACCCTAAGCCTCTTCTCATCAGCTACTGCGCATGCTTGGAATCTGGCTGGTTTTCTTTTCTGCCCCTACTCTCTGCATTTAAGGGCTCATATGCTTGTATTGAATCTACATGGATAATCCACAATTATTAATATCTCCCTATCTTAAGGTCAACTGATAAGTAACATTTATTACATCTGCCGAGTTTCTTTTTTCCCCATAAAATTACACCTTCATATGTATACCAAGAGGCAAGGAGGGCCAAAATGCAGAAAAAAATAATGTGATCATCATTTATTCAACAAATACTTATTGAGCACCTATTATACACCAGGCACTGTTCTAAGTGCTGGTTATGCAACAATGAACAAAACAGACAGAAATGCCTAGCCTCCTGGAGCTTACGTTTTAGTGAGAAAAAGACACCAAAAAACAAGAATAAATGGGTAGAAATATATGCTGTGTTTGGTGTTGATAAATGCTATGGAGAAAGATATATTGAGACAAGTCTAGGGAGGCATTGGGAATGTGGTTATACTTTGAAATAGAGTAGTCAGGGAAGGGCTCACTGAGAAATTCAAGGAAGAGAGACAGCATGCCATGCATGTAACTGGGAAAGAATTTTCTGGAAAGAAAGAACAGTAGGTGCAAAAGTGGTGAGGTGGGGGCATGCCCCACATGTTCAAGGAGCAGCAAGGGAAGCAGTAAAGTACTAAAGCAGGAACGAGAAGGACCCTCGGAGAGAGAAACAGCCAGGTCATGTGAGGCTGGGGCATGGCGTGATGGTAACAGGAGGTGCAGGGTGGAGAGGGATGTGCTGATTTAATTTTTGTGGTCAGAGAAGGTGTGTATTGGTTAGCTATTTTTGTGCAACTTTAGCAATTCAAGACCACAAATGTTTGTTTTCACAGTTTTTAAGGGTCAGGAATCTGGAAGTGGCTTACCTGGGGTGGGTCTGGCTAAGGGTCTCTCACAAAGCTGTAATCAAGTTGTCAGCTGGGAGTTCAGTCATCCGAGGCTTGACTGAAGCTGGTGGATTTGCCCCCACATGCAGCTGTTGGCCTGCAGCTTCTGCTCCTTGCCAAGCACGTCTCTGCACGGGACAGCTGGAATAGCTTTCCCCAGAGCAAATGATCTGCAGGAGAGGAATATGCCACACTGCCTTTTATGACAGTCTCTGAAACACACACACTCATGCACACACACATACACACACACCTTATTTTGTTCTTTAGACCCAAGTCACTAGATCCAGCCCTCACTCAACAGGAAGTAACTACACAAGATTGTGAATACCAAGAGGTAGGTGTCACTGGGGCCACCTTGGAGGCTGGCTGCCACAGAAGGCTTCGCAAAGGATGGGATATTTGATCTGAGGGCTCAATGATGAGAACAGTCCAGCCAGCTCTTCCAGGGCAGCTGGCTCTTTCAGATAATGAGCCTGAAAGAAGCTGCACCTGCTCCTTGGGCAGAGAGAAGGAGATATTCGCACAGACTGTGGTTCTCTTCGTTCTCACCAAGTCCAGACTCATCATGCCTCTTCCACCTCTTCAAATGCTTCCCTTCTTCCTCCTCCACTTTCCTTTCCCATCAGGCCACTGGAGTTTATAGTTGAAACCGCATGCCCCGGGTGTTCCTGACCCCCTGCTCTTTGCTTAAGCTATTCTCCTACCCAGCACGCCACCACCTCTTCCCTACTTCCCTAAACATGGACGATACTTAGACCCAACCCAAGCCACCACCTCCTCTCAGAAGCCTCCCCTGATGTTGCAGCCCACATTGATCCTTTTTCTGAATCAAGGACGCCTCATAGTAGCCTTGGATTAACAGAAAGTCTGGTCCCATTTCTATCTGTGTTTCATGTCTCCAACTCCATTGTAAGCTCCTGGGTACAAGGACTGTGTTGTACTCACACCTGACATTCCTAAAGACCCCTGCCACGGTTGGAGTCCTGGTGGTCAAGAAATGGCTCACCCAGATGGGGTTATTTTCAGAGTATTTTATTAATACTCCAAAACAAGACTTGTTTACAAAGTTTAGAGAAACTAATAAAGGATAGTATGGTATCCAGGACTAGCCAAAGCAGAGAGCCGATACCCCCACCCGCATCCCCCCACCAGAGGCGTGGAGGAGCAAAGGGAGCTGGCAGTTTCCCAAACTGGAGAGAAGAATGTAAAGGAAGAGCCACCTGATGGGAGATGTGTCCTGTGGGGCCAAGCCGCAATGACCTGGCAGGAGAGAATGAGGAATAAAGCCCTCGCCTCTTGCTCCTCCCATCTTCCTATCCTCATTGGCAGCTTTCATCGGCCAAATGCAAGCAGAAGCCAGAAGGCAGGGGAGTCAGATCATGTAGTTCACATAGGTCAGCCCCTGAGGTACAGCAGAGTGGAGAAGAGTAGAGAAGGAATCTGGAGAAGCCAAAAGACTCCACAGTGTAAGACTGAGAGCTGGAAGCCTGCTTGGTTCTCTAGTGCCTCCTCCCAGCCTGGTGCCCAAATCCATGCTGACAAGACATCTGCCCCATCTGCATTCCCTTCTCCCATATGGTTAATGTGGCTCCATAGCTGTCTAAAAAGTGCATCTCTGAACCAGTGACTTTGTGATGTAAGTATCCCAAGAAAGCAAATCATATTTGTGCTGGGGTTGACCCTTTTTATGTTCATGGTAAGCTGACAATGAAAGTAGGATCCTTACTCCCTGAGGAGAGCAGGTGCCTCCATGATTAAGGAGCATGTTAGAAAGGGTGGGAACATTGAGCTCTATGATAATTGGCCCATTCTTCCATCTGGTCCCTTTACAATGCTTGGAATTTATAAAGCCACTGCTGGAGTTTATGCAAAATCTCTTGCTTCTAATTAAGTGGCCTAGTTTCAGTAAATAGTGTGACAGGGACGAATCTATCAGTAGGGACTGATGTTATGAGCAAAAGAGCTGCCAGGCCCGGTGGAAATGCAGTCCCCATATGGAGAGACTTGGAGGGAGCTGCTCTGGCAGGACGCTGCCATTTCAGTGATCACAGACCAAACAGAAGCCTCTAGACGCAATTCTGGAGTGAAACGAAGCCAAGACTGTCTGCTTCCTAGGAGAACAGTTGCAGACCCCAGACTGCCCTGTGGACGCCGCAAGCCCAGAACTCACACAGCTGAAAGGGGCTTATGGACCATCTTCCCAGCCGCTGGGCCCAAGGACAAAGATGGGGCTGGATCCGTGGTGCAGTTTTCACCACAGTCCAAAGAGAATTGAGAAAAATGACAACAAAGTCAGCTCTTTAAAACTAATGTAAAATTTGGCCGGGCAAGGTGGCTTACGCCTGTAAGCCTAGCACTTTGGGAAGCCAAGGCGGTTGGATCACTTGAGGTCAGGAGTTCAAGACCAGCCTGACCAACATGGTGAAACCCCATCTCTACTAAAAATAAAAGAAATTAGCTGGGCATGGTGGTGCACACCTGTAATCTCAGCTACCTGGGAGGCTGAGGCAGGAGAATTGCTTGAACCAAGGAGGCAGAGGTTACAGTGAGCCAAGATGGCACCATTGCACTCTAATCTGGGCAACAAGAGCGAAACTCTGTCTCAAAAACAAAACAAAACAAAACACAAACAAACAAACAAAAACAAAAAAACACCACTAATGTAAATTCCATTTAAAGAGTTATTTTTAATTTTGTATTCTTATACATTGTATTATTCCTTCTTTCTTTACCTGATGTGAAATTATCTTTTGTTTAACAAGAGATTTTAAAAGTAGACAGTCAGATTTTTAAAAAATGTATAGTTTCCTAACTTGAGCTCCATCCCCCGCACCACACACATACACATTAAAAAATATGAGTGGTCCATGAAATCCCAAGCACTGGCCACTCATGGTCTAACGATGTGTCAAGATGCCCACGTTCAGATGGGGAAGCTGAGATTCTGAGACTTAAAACAGGTCCAGGAAGGCGGATGGAAAACTGTCATCCCACAGCCTTGCTGCTTTTCCCCAGCCCCCACAACACTGTGGTGACTTAACAGTGGGGGGAGGAGGCAGGGAGCCTGGAAGGACACCCCAGACCTCTGCCGTGTCATGCCTCCTCCAAGTGAGTCACCCCTGCCTGGCATTCTGGGAGCAGCACAACAGAAATGCCTTCACCCATGTTAGAATCAGGCTGTGGCCCCTCCAGCTCCCTTCTTCCTTGACTTCCATGGGATTCAGATGGCATCCACATGTTCAGCTCACATTTTTAAGGTTCGTGCTTTACTGCCCAAGAAGATGGACCAGAGATTTAAAGTTAAGCAGGCCTGGCCTGGCCACTTAACCAGCAGAATCTTTTCCTCGGTGAGTTTCCTAACCTCTCTGATTCCCCAGTGCCTGATCATTTATTTGCTCTACTCTCCACTAAAACTCCAGGTGGGCAGGGACTGGGCCAATCTTGTTTACAGATCTATCTGTAGCACCTAACACAGGGCCAGGCTCATAGCTAGCACCTAGAAAATACACGTAAAAAAAAAAAAAAAAAAAAAAAAACTCATTCTATAAAGGTTTCAAGACTACAAGCCCCCATCTGTGGAATGGATGTGATAATGATACCTTTCTCTTAGGTTTCTAGGAAAGCTTTGCAAAATTATGAAAATTATGACCACAGATACTCTTGCAAATTGCCAAGTTCCCTACCACCCAGACACCAAGGACAGTAGCAGGGAGTGTCAACATGACCAAGGAACAAGATTTCCCATGATCCAGTCCTGGGAGACATCAGCTGTGTAGCAGAATTCATGGAAATCCAGCAAGGTCCAGAGCTGGCCCTACAGAGGCTCCCAGAGGAGCTCCCCAAAAGAACAAATCAAAGGGAGGCTTTGAGCATATCCCCGCTCTCCACCAGACCCAGGCTGCCTTACTCAGGTGTCTTTCCTACCAGGAGACACTTTCACAAAGATGGTATTTGTGTCACACAGGGAGATTGTAAAATGCTGTATTTGGAAACATGAATGTGTAATGTCTCCCTGGAAATCTACGCCTTCTCAGTGAAAGATACAAGTGCAGTCCAAGACAGACATGTTTAATTAGTGGGCAAACTTGACATTTCCAGTGTTTGGACTAGACAGAGGGAAAGCCAAGAGCAAACCGAGGTCTTTTCTTCATCCCCTCCCCCCAGCTTGCTGACAGAGAATAATTTATTGGGTTTAAAGAAAAATGAATGTCTTTACAATAACAGGAGAGAAAACGCCAGGAGATCCAAGGGTGGTTATTAAATAATTGCCACCACTAAACATGCGTCTCCCTCATCTTCTCCATGCCTGCCCTTCTTGGGCCCTTGCTTGATCAAATGCATATGTTCATGCTGGCGTTTCTGTCCACCCGGAAGGGTATACTGAGGTATGACTAAATGCCAGATTAAATATTTGGGCTTCATCTCAAGGCAACCGTAGGCATCATTGACTCCGAGGGCTTGGGTGCTGGGCCTCAGAGGCGCTCTTGTGTCACCCACATCTGAGATCTGCAATTCTAATTTTTTGGTATGTAAGATATCTGAGTCCTCCTTATCTCTCTCAGGCTCATGATTGCTTGCAGTAACTTTCTCTTTCTTTCTTTCTTCTTTCTTTCTTTCTTTTCTTTCTTTCTTTCTTTCTTCTGTCTTCTTTCTTTCTTTCTTTCTTCTTTCTTTTTCTTTCTTCTTTCTCTCTTTTTCTTTCTTTCTTTGAGACTGTGTTTCACTTTGTGGCTCAGGCTGGAGTGCAGTGGTGTGATTCATAGCTCGCCATAACCTCAAACTCCTGGACTCAAGTGATCCTCCTGTCTCAGCCTCCTGAATAGCTGGGACTACAGGTGTGTGCCACCATGCGCATCTAATTTTTAAAATTTCTGTAGAGACAGGGGTCTCATTATGTTTCCTAGGCTGGTCTCAAACTTCTGGGCTCAAGCAATCATCCCACCTCAGCCTCCCAAAGCACTGGGATTACAGGCATAAGACACTGTACCCAGCCAGCTTGCAGTCACTTATTAACTGGTCCCCACCCCTCCTGCCCTCCCACCACTCTGAGTTTACACATTTCTGCCAGAACGTTTTGCAGAGCATGGCTCTATTTGTGTCTCTTCCGTTCACCAAGATTTTCAGTAGTTCTTTACTTATTAAACAAGATTAATTGAATACCTTTCATGGCAAAGACTTGGGAGTCAATGATGCCTACAGTTGCCTTGAGATGAAGCCCAAATATTTAATCTGGCATTTAGTCATACCTCAATATACCCTTCTGGGTTTATTCCTCCCAACTCTCTCCAATCTTGCACTTCTTATTTATTTATTTACTTATTTATTTAGAGACAGGGTTTCACCTCT
The DNA here is from genome assembly GCF_009828535.3 of Hylobates moloch. Taxonomy (NCBI): domain Eukaryota; kingdom Metazoa; phylum Chordata; class Mammalia; order Primates; family Hylobatidae; genus Hylobates; species Hylobates moloch. The sequence goes on from NW_026652281.1 coordinate 86,090,674, forward strand.
TGCCGATGCTGAGTGCAATGATTTGATCATGGCTCACTGCAGCCTCAGCCTCTAGGGCTCAAGTAATCCTCCTACCTCAGCCTCCCAAATAGCTGGGACCACAGGTTTGTGCCACCACGCCTGTCTACTTTTTTTATTTTTGGTAGAAATGAGATTTCGCTATGCTCCCAGGCTGGTCTTAAACTCCTGGACTCAGGCAATCCTCCTGCTTCAAAATGTTGCATTTTAGACACATCCACAATGCATTGGTTCTCTGATACTCCCTACATATCTCCATCCTCAAATGCACCTTCACTGAAGAACTTCTTCAGTTTGCGGTCCTGAAGACTTTTCATCTATTTTTTTATTCATTACTTGACATTATTTACAAGACCAGGATTCTTACTGCTCATGCCTTTGCTTACACAGATCCCTTCACTCAAATGCTCCTCTCTCCTCCAGCTCCCTCATTCAGCTTGGCCTCATTAATGGCCAAGCTAAATGTCACACCTGATGCTCCTGGTGGTATTATCATCACCCACCTTCATGTTGCCATAGAACCTTCCTTGAAGTCCCCTTACACTACCTGCCACACTTTACCCTATAGATCATGGAATAACTCAGAAATTGATAACTAAAAGAACATAACAGTCAGAGTTCAATCAAAAGAAAGGAATCATATGATAAATGTTTGAGGTGATGAATATCTTAATTACCCTGATTTGATCACTATCCATTGTATGCATTTAACAGAATATCACATGTACCCCTAAAATATGTACAATCATTATGTATCTATTAAAAAGGAAACCACTCTGATATGTCAAACAGAGGGAACGTAATTGGTTACACAAGTAATGGAAAAAAAAAAACAGAAAAATTAAGCAAAGGATGCAAGTTAGCCAAAGATTGGTGATGGTAAGAAGCTGCTACCACCACAAGACTGGCGGGCGGGCAGGAACTGGGAGGAAGTGGGGTTACCAGAGCCTGGGTTTCACGTCATCCAGCAGAAGTTGGAAATGTGGTAGGTCATTTAGTGAGGGCTAGAGCCTCAGAGGAGATGTAACCTCTAGCAGAGATGTTGCTGCAGACCATGGAGGGAGATGTCTTGACTTCTCTCTTCTTTCCACCATCTGAACCCAGATGGGGGTGAGCTGGCATGGGAACCTGAGGCTCCTGGCTTCATGATATACAGCAGGGCAGTGCAGGAGTGGGGAATTGCACAGCTCACATGCAAACCTCATGCTTCTAAAACTAGAACACTTCATTAAAGTAACAGCATGTTTCATTAACTCATCTCCAGCATGAAACCTTACATAACACTTTTAAGGAAATGCAAACTCTTCGGTGTAGCTTATTTCCCTTACTCACCCTCCATTCCTAGCAATTCTTCACTTTGCTCCAGTTACCCTGAGCCTGACACCGAGGAGAACCACCGTGACCTTTCCCTGGGCTGACGCTCATGACTCATTTCCCACCAAGCTCAGCTCTTGGTTTGTGGAGTCACTTCATTTGCCCTAAGGAGACTTCAGTGGGTTATTCTCTACTAACACTCATGACCCAAAAGGCTTACACTTGCCCCATTGGTCTCTTCCAGGATGCCATGTTCTCCTGCCATGGCAAGGCTAAGGGAAATGCTCCACCAGGGGACAGCAGAAAGTAAGATGAAGGCTGTGGACTCAAATCTCAGGGTTTGAACTTCAAACACACACCCCGTTCTCTTGGCTACTGACTTTGGGCATTGACTTGATCTCTCCAGAGTTACAGCTTGCAGTGGGAGCATCTACCTCATAGGGTTACTGTGAGGATTAAGTAAAATGATACATGTAAAACAGTTGGCCCAGTTCCAAGTACGTAATGCATTTAGTAGCTGTGAGCTATCATCATTTTGCCTTTACAATCAGCACAGCCAAAACATCATGAAAGCCTGTGGGTTGTGTGGATGTAGCAGCCAGGTCCACATTCTCCAACAACTTTGTTTTTAATCAGGCAAACATTCTTTTCATAAATACTTTTTATGTCACTAAGTCCAACTAATTTCCAGTGTTTCAGAATCAGTCTTGGAATGTTACAGCTGGTAAAGAGCTTAAAGATTGTCTGGTTTAGTTCTCTCTCACTACATAAAGAGGGACAAAAACACAGGGTAAATTCTTCTTCTGTATATACGTGTGTGTATATATATATATATACATATATACATATATATACATGCACATATATAGATAGATATAGACATAGACATAGATATAGATATATCCACACATACAGTCATGCACCACATGGCATTTCGATCGATGATGGACTGCATATATAACACTGTTCCTGTAAGATTATAATATCACATTTTTATTGTTCTTTTCTATGTTTAAATATGTTTAAGTACACAATGTGTTGCAATTGCCTACAGTATTCGTCATAGCAACATGCTGTCCAGATTTATAGCTTTGGAGCAATAGACTATAACCCATAGCCTAGGTATGTAGTCAGCTATACTATCTAGGTTTGTATAAGTACATTCCATGATGTTCACGCAAATGATGAAATTACTTAATGGTGGATTACTCAAAACATATTTCCTTCATTAAGCAACATATGACTGTGTATATCACAGCAAAAAGAAACAAGAAGAAAACATATACGCATTTATGAACTTACCACTTAGAGATAAGTTGCCATTTTCTATATAACCATTTAGTCTTTCTTATAAATATTTTTAAATAAAGATGAAATTGTAGCATACTTACTCTTTTAAAAAGTAACTTTTTTATCCAGATAACACCATTTCTTCATCGTCTTTCCATGTCATTACATATCATTTTTAAGAGCTTCACTTCTCTATTTTATTTAATAAATCCCACTTTTTAAAAAATTGGAAACATTTAAGATGGTTCCAATTTTTCACCATTATAAACAATGGCTCCAAAATGCTTCTGAAGGGGACAAAATACAACCTTTTCCTCCAAGCGCTTTAAGTCATTTGGGCTACAAAAAGCTGTTGTGTTTTCAAGCAAACTGCCTGGTTTCTTCAAGCTGCCTCCTCCAGCAAGGAGATTTCTCGCCTGTTGTTATATGAACCTATTCTTGCAGCATGTTCATGAGATCAGCCCTTGCAGAACTGCAATGAGTGAGTCTGAGGAACAGATCTCATCTTGGCTGGCTTCCTTGGCCTTTTGCCAGATAAAATCTATCCAAATGTTTTCCTCAGGTGTGGGCCCACATTAGAGGCACGGGGGCTTTTTGTGAAGCTCCACAAATACTTTCTTAAAGATGATGTGTGATATCACAAGCTGACTCTATGATGTGTTTTCCCATCCTCTGCCTTTTCGGGACCTGCAGGGCAGGCTTTGTGTAATATAGGAAGCTTCTGAACTGAGAGCAGCCTCTGGGAGCGTCAGACTCCCCAGACTAGAAAGAATTTAGAAGCAGTGGCCAGTGCTCTTGGGATGTGGCCAATGATGTTGCAGTCTTTTGTGTAGTCATAAGAGGCTGGTGTCCTGGAGATGATTATGGGGCACTGGGAACAATCCCTTGCCCCAAAACTTATTCTCCAACAACCTGTGACAGTGCCTCAAGCTCTGCCCTAACAAGATATTAAGGTAATAGATACGAAGGCTTTCATAAATTCCTCTGATAAAATCCACAAATCTCAGGGAGAAGCAATGTACTAGTCCACGACCAGCCCCTGGCCCTCCCCTAGGATTCCCTTGTGAGAGGGAGTCAGTATTCGTTTGCTTGGACTGCCATTACAAAGCATCAGACTGGATGACGAACAACAGAAATTTATTTCCCACAGTTCTTCAGGCTGGAAGTTTGAAATCAAGGTGTTGATAGGGTTGGTTCCTTCCTTCTGAAGGCTGTGAGAGAAGGATCTGTGCCAGGCCTCTCTCCTTGGATTATAGATGTTACCACCTTCTCCCCGCGTCTTCACACAACCTTCCCTCCGTAGGGGTCTATGTCCAAGTCTCCTCTTCTTATAAGGACATCAGTCATAATGGACTAGGGCCCGCCTTTGTGACTTTATTTAAACTTAATTGCCCCTTTTAAGCCCTATCTCCAACTACAGTCACAATCTGCAGTACTGGGGGTAGGATTTCAACACATGAATTTGAGTGTGTGAACAATTCAGCCTGAAATGAAGTCTAAGTACATGAATTAACAAAGAAAGATCTCCAAACAATTGCAGACAGAAAGAAAAAGCAAGTTGAAGAATGATATTCTATACACTATCATTTATGAAACAGTTTGAAAACATAAAAGTTTATATCTTACATTTGTCTATTAATTCATAAGTGATAGAGACATAGACAGAAAGGATACACACGACTTTCATAATAGTTCCTTCTGAGGAGGAAAAGAAAGACGGAATTTTGAAGATTTCAAAGGGTAAACTTTGCTGTGTCTATCATGCATTTTTTAAGCTGGGGCATGTATATTAAACCATCAGTACTTGTTCCATCTGGAGGTGATTGCGTATGTATTATGTAGAATACTCTGTATTCTTCTCTGTTTCTGACATTTTCCATGATTTGGACAATGGAGAAAAGAGGCCAGGGCTCATAGAAGAAACCCTGGGTCTGCCTGGCTTTTCTGATACTCTGGGGAGTGACGGGATTGACTCATTTTACCTCCTAGAGTCGGTGGGAGGGCCGTGAGAGATGAGAATGTGCATGATTCAGGAAAAAGGCTCTCAGCACTAACGGCCCTGCCCAGGCTCCTCAGGACATGACCCTGGAAGCCTCCGAGATAGAAGCATAAAAGCCACAGGATGGAGCCTGCCTTTATCCCAGTAAGAGGGGTGAGGGTTTTCCACAGCCTTTTCACTTTCCTTGTACAGCAACCTCCCCAATGTTCCCCAGCACTCCCACCTCTGCCACCTTCTTCTCCAAAGGCACCAAGTGCCTGTGAAGTGTTTACCAGCCTCTATGGAAAGAAGGAGCCCCACGGTGACCTCATTAGGGCGCAGTGAAGCAGCTTATGTCCAGGTCTGTTTTATGCCAAGCACGGAGACCAGCCAAGAAGGGTGATCTACCAACTCTGTGCAAGCAGGAAACTCACCAGGAGGTGTGCCAGCCAATTAAAGGGCACCTGAAGCTCTTTTAAATTCTTTTAATTTTTATTTTAATTTATTTTTAATTTTTGAGGATGGAGAACATGCCTTTTTGTCTTTACATTTATTCTCTCCCAAACATCCAGTCGGAGCGCACCTAGTACATGTCTTACACAATATTTTTGGTAAACTGTTCTGTGGAAAGTATACAAAAACAGCAGAGTGAGAATAGAAAACCAAAGTATGAATGAAGAAGCACAAACATCAACATCATTTACAGTCTTTCTGGCTTTTTGGCATTTGTAATATCATTTGATTCTCACAATAAACTATGGGCCAGCTGGGATAGAGAGAAACAGACCAGCTTGCAGTCACGAGGCCCAGAGGCCAGAGGTGACTTGTCCACTCTCCTACCTACCCAGCAGCGCCCTCTTCCCTCAATTCACCTAGACCCCATCACATCCGCCATTGTCTGCCCCATTCCTTTCACACCCACCCTCCCTTCTCTGCCTTGCTTTCTACTTCAGTCTGATCCCTTCAATTAGGTTAAAGTGTGAGAGCACAATTCAAACGCTACCCTCAGATGTTCAAACGTGGCATTTTTTACATTCTGTAGCTGAGTTAAATTTCCTATGAATCCCTTACTACTGACTGGTAATGGAGCATACAGAATTTAGGCTTTCCAATCAACATCTCACTATCAAATGGTTGCTAACATTGTTGAGTAAACATTTAGGAAATTCAGGTTTAGTCCAGGCTGTCTCTGCTCCACCTTTTCTGGCTTTGTATTTTAATGATGCTGAATTCCAGGGGATTTTGTGTGGCAACCTAGTGATGATGAGGTAGGAGCTGCAGAACCAAGTGCTGTTATTTTGTTTGTGGGGAGGGAATTCTGGCCCGTTTGTTTCTGGGGTGGCCATGTTCTGACACATACCACTAAAGTCATGGTAGTAAAATGAATAGTGCCCCCAAAGAACCAAGCCTTCCTTGGTCCCAGCAGACACAGTCCCTCCCAAGCTGTAGGGATCCCTGCAGTGCAATTCAACTGCCAGCCTCACTCCTTTTGAAAGGCTATGAGATCTCGGTGCTTCTTTCATGGCTCAATAGAGTCAGAGTGATTGAGACACACCAATGTCAACCCTCTCACTTCCTACATCATCGCTGCAGCTGGTCCCAACTACAGCCTGTGTGGGATCATGCTATTCCAGCTCCATGTTAAACATGAGAGTTTTTCTCAGAGGCTTGCAATATTTTTCAGATTGACCCTCATGAAATAAGAAGCAAATTCCCTAATCCAGAAGTTCTCCAAACCTATGGGAGTTTTTCCAACTTTGCCTAGGTCTCTACAACTCCTCCTCTCAAGAGGGGGCCCAGAACCCCAACTTGTGATCTCTTGCCTTCTTTCCACCAATTATTTTCTCCCAAGAACATCTCTTTCTCTTCCTTCCTGGTGAAACACACCTCCTGGTGAGTTTTCCACTTGCACAGAGTTGGTAGATCACCCTTCCTGGCTGATCTCTGTGCTTGGCATAAAACAGACCTGGACACAAGCTGCTCCACTGCTCCCATATGAGGTCACCGTGGGGCTCCTTCTTCCCATGGAGGCTGGTGAACACTTCACAGGAACTTGGTGCCCTTGGAGAAGAAGATGGCAGAGCTGGGAACACTCTCTTTATTTTAGCTGCTGAATTTTCTCTGCCTGTGGTTACTAGTGAAGCTGTAGGGTCCAAAGTAGCTAGGCCTGGTTATTGATTTATAAAAAAGGCAGCTCTTGAAACTCAACCTGACTGTGGTCTTAAAAAGTCAGCTTTGAGATTCAAAACTGACTAGGAAAACAGGATGTTCAGGTAACGAATATACATCAAAGACTGCAATCTGGTAGTGTAACCATAAGCATCTTGGATGGTAGGGAACCACCACAAACCTGAGTGAAGAGTATCATATCAACCTTTGTTAAATTGGGGAAAGAAGGTATAAAAGATGCTCCTTTCCACCTTTCTCACTCCTGCTCTGCCACACCAAAATGTCTCCAGAGGTATACCGGATGGCTGAAGCATCATTCCTACATTCTATTTGCCATTTTGTGCAATGTAAATATATTCTCTCAGGTTCTTTTCTTCACTCATTTATCCCTTCCCCCTCACTCATCTAATAGAAAACTGGGCAGCCGCTTTGAAATGTCACACCTGAAGTTAGCTCAGCTTGAAAAGTTTAAAAATAGTCAACACAAGGAATAAAGGTGTTTACCAGAAACAAATACTGCTAACAGCTCCTCCTAGACACACTTCAGGTTCCCACAGGGTGACAGAATTGATGTGTGAACAAGGACCCTCCTGCTTCTGCTAGGCTATGACTTTCGAAGTCCTTTCTCCATGGGCAAGCCAGGCCTGCCCCAGCCCCAGAAAGCTGAGCACAAGGGAGATGCCTCTTCCCACATCTGAATCCTTGGACCTTTGTCACAGTCTGATTACTCTAGTGTCTTTCAATATCAGTGGCATAAAAAACACAAGTTTTATCTCAGTACATATCATTCTATATTATAATCATTCATTTTATTTGTTTGTAGAAAGGCAATGTAGTGATTAAGGGTATCGGTTTTGGAGCAAGATTGCATGAGCTCAAATTTCTGGCTCTACCACCTGCTAGATGTGTGACTTGAGCCAAGCAATTAGCCTTTCTTTTCCTCTGTTTCCTCATCTGCAAACTAGGATAATAATAGTTCTTACCTCATAGAGTAGTAGTAAGAATTAAATGACTTAATATTGTTAAAGTCTTACACTAGAGCTTGGCAGAAAGCACACTTTATTGTGAGTGTTTGCTATTACTAATATATACCTGGACCCCTTTCCTCCACTAGGTGGTAAGCTCCCTCATGGCAAGGACTCCATGGTTTGAGGGCTTCAGGACCATGGACAGGACCGACACCCCATAAAGGTCTTCATTCTTTTTTTTTAATTCCCCCTTAGTCATATTTCTAAGAACATTTTTAAAACTTAACTACAAGATAAACATATATTATTGGTAGAAATGGATATTTGTTGAAAAATTGGATTAATGAATGAATAAAACAGCTCTACCTGTTCAGGGTCATCTCTGCACCCTGCACTCCTACCAGTCCGTCCTTTAGTGGGTTTTTTCTCTGTTCATCCTTTCTATCGCTATTCTTGGTACCAGTCAGGTGCACATCCCGGCCATTGTTTTGAATTTATCAGAAAGGATGGGGTGAGATGGGGCAGGGCAGGGGCATTTTCAAAGTCTGGAGATGCTGATACCTGTATATGCTCAGAAGTTCTTTTTTCATGGGGACTTCCCAAATCGCCCTATCTAAAATTGCACCTTCACTTTTTTTCTTATTCCTCTTCCCTGCTTTAGACTTTCTCCTTAGCATTTATTGATATCTACCTTCTTATTTATTTCACATATCTTGCTTGTTTTCTATATCCCTCATAGAATGTAAGCTCATGTAAGCTCCCTGAGAACTGGAATATTTATTTTTTGTTTTTCCTTGTATCCTTAGATTCTTGAATAGTGCTTGATGAATTGTAAGGTCTTGATAAATATTTTTGAATGAATGCATAATATACATGCGTACACACTTTAAATAAAATAAGCTATACAAATCTCCAAGCTAAAAATTTGAGTTTGTGTTAACACATGAGCCTGATTAAACTCCCCTCCTCCAAGTGCTAGCAAGCAGTCTGCAAGTGAATCAAGACTGCCAAGCCCTTCTCTCTGGGGTCACAGAGAGATGATCTTGGTGAGGTCTGAAAGAAGGAGGAAAACATTCACTTGACATTTAACAGTTCATTGAAATAGCAAACCTGATGTAGAGAACCAGTGCATTTTCAGCAGCTGCCTGCTTCCTTTCCAGTAAATGTCTTGGTTCTGTGTCTGACATAACTCTGCAACAGAATCTGGCAGACTTAGAGGGAAAAACATTTGTTATCTAGAGCTAAGTGCCACCCACACTTCTATCAAGATGTCTGAGAGACAGCTGTGAGACTACAACTGGCTAGCAAAGGATAACTCGTACTTGTTAAGCCACTACCACATTCCAGGTGCTCTAGTAGGAGCTTTATTTAGAAGATCTCACTTAATCCTGGGTACCATTTTGTATCCATAAAAATGATAACTCTGGGATGTTACTTGCCCAATGCCCCACAACAGGTTAGTTAGAGCCAGGATTTTCTTCAAGCCCCAGCTTCCACATCATGTCAGTTTCCTGCACCATCTGAAGAGCATGAGATACAAACAGGCTGCCAGTTTTGTCTCATGGGGCCAAGGATCATAAAGGATCAGTTTCTCAGTATCCTTGCTCCAGCTTCATCACTTCCACTTACAGCTCATTGGTCTGAATAAGCCACCAAGCCCCACCCAAGCACAATGGACTCAGGGAAGTGAAGTCATGCCATGGTCCAGAAAGAGAAAAGGGAGCAGAATTGCTGACAATCAGTGCTGACCACTACCTCAGTGAGTAAAGCACCAGCAGATCAACCAACTCTGGAGTGTGGGGATATCTCCTGCCCTGGCCGAGACTGAATTCCCCACTGACCTGGCGGGACGAGAGCTCAGAGTTCAAAGCAAATAAAGGATGACATAATTTCTGCTTTCAGGCTTCTGTGGACTGAGGTTTACCCCTGCTAAATGTCTTTGAATTGTAGCAAATGCATTTGAATTTCATACCAGGGATTCAGGCATAGTCAACATTCCACAAATGAATAATTATAATAAAGTGCAGCCTGTGTTATAAGCTAACAAAAGGTCATTCTTCATAGCAAAAGAATGAGTCCTGTTCTATTCATTGTTCTTCCCATGTGTCTCTATTTACTGGTAACACCAACGTCCAAAAATGAACAGGAAAGAGGCTTGGGACAGTCGTCTGCTTTTGAGCTGATTAAAACCACACTGTTTAGGATCAAGAGAGTCCCTGCTTCAGTTCTAAAGCCAATAATTGACTGCCTAAAATGAATGAAAGTGATCTGGCATGGGGCCACAGAATGGAGACTATGTGTAGATGCAAGTGTCATGTATCAAATTTCTTCTGTAATAATTCAGCTAAGAATCATTGCAAATGTGCTTTGTGTATTAATACTAGAAACACACAGCTCATGAGGACAAGAGACAGAGACTGAATGACAGGGAGAGACACAGAGAGAGGCACTAGGGGTTAGCCTCACAAGGCAGTATTCAACATTTATTGAGCATTCTGTCAGGTGCTGCCACATATGATCTCATTTAGTCCTCATCACAATTTTGTGGAATGAGCATATAATTATCTCTACATTAGAAATGAGGAAACTGAGGGTCAGAGAGGCTAAGTGACTTTCCTAGGGTGTCATCATTAATAATAAGACAAAACTGGGACTGGAATCCAAGTTATTTTTCACTTCAAAGCATTCCCACCCATGACTCCCCCGACTTTTGATTTTTTTTTTTTTTTAGAGACAAAGTCTTGCTGTGTCACCCAGGCTGGAGTGCACTGGCATGATCACAGCTTACTGCAGCCTGGAGCTCCTGGGCTCAAGCAATCCTCCCATCTCAGCCTCCTGAGTAGCTGAGAATACAGGTGCATGCTACCATGCCCAGCTAATTAAAAAAAAAAAAATAGAGACAGGGTCTTGCTACATTGTCAAGGCTGGTCTCCAACTCCTGGCCTCAAGTGATCTTTCCACCTCAGCTTCCTAAGTGACTGGGAACCATGCTCAGCCAAAGTATGTAGGTTTAGGCACAACTGTGGTAGCCTGCCTCTTGGCAGATAAATCTGCTCATATTACTAGAGCCAAAAGTTGGAGACAGGCTGGTCAATTAAATAAAGGGAAGAGCCAACAAGATTAAAACAGGGTCTGGAGCCTGGCCTAACCCAGGACAGATCTGGCCACATCTTTGGGCTCCCAGTTAGGGTGACACTCCTTCCCAATTTTGCATGTTAACATCAGCATAATATAACGTCCCTTTGCATTCTGAAAGCTGCTTTTGTTTGTACTCTGAATTCTATGGTCAACGTAACTTGGGCCCAGATTGGGATGGGACTCCTTGCTGGAGCTAACCCCTGCTCCCTGGTTTTCATTCGTGACTTAGCAGCTTGCTTTGGAGAAACAACTTTGAAGCAGAAAGATGTGACTAAGAAGCAGGACTGGGGTCAGTAACACTCCCCAGGATATTGTGAGTGAGCAACTGTTTGTCCAGGGAGTCTGGGTAGTTGAAAGGATTGCTGAGCAGCCCAGCCAGGAGAACCTGGTTGCTGGCTCACAGAAAGAAGGGCTTGGAGACCCCTCGCTTTCCTCATCCTAAGCTCCAGTTGGGCAGGAGTGGGGGCTGTTCTCACATTCTCTCTGACATTTTGAGCATGAGCTCTGTTCCACACTGCTAGCCTGTGGCAACCAGGTAGCAAGATGAAACTCTGCTGCGTCCCCCAGCCCATAAAGCCTGTCCCTGCTGCACAGTGAAAATTACAGGCTGATATTACAGGGTGTATGATAGGGAAGTAGCCGGAGGTTCCTGATACAATCAGAGTTCAGGTAGCTTTATTGAGAATTGTGAAATGAAACTGCATTACCCATGTGCCCAAATTTGAACAAGAAAACTCCCCATCCCACAAAAAAACAAAAACAATAACTGAAGCTATGTTTTTTTTCTTCTTCTTCTTGGTAGAAATATTGTAGCAAGCTACATCTAGGAGTCCAGAATCTTTTTCCCACTTAAAAGAGGAAGCAGCTGGGTGCGGTGGCTCATGCCTATAATCCCAGCACTTTGGGAGACTAAGGCGGGTGGATCACGAGTTCAGGAGGTCGAGACCATCCTGGCTAAAATAGTGAAACCCCATCTTTACTAAAAATACAAAATGAAATTAGCTGGTTGTGGTGGCATACACCTGTAGCCCCAGCTACGCCGGAGGCTGAAGCAGGAGAATCACCGAACCTGGGAGGCGGAGGTTGCAGTGAGTGGAGATCGCACCACTGCACTCCAGTCTGGGGGAAAGAGTGAGACTCTGTCTCAAAAAAAAAAAAAAAAAAAGAAAGAGGGAGAGAGAAAGCAAGTCTCTCAAGAATAAAGCAACACTCTAAGGACCAAAGAATATAAGACCATCTTTGCTGCAGTAGCCCCCAGGGCCACAGTTTCACATAGAGTTCCTTGGAACACTAGGGGATAAAACAGACACCTTGAGGGGTTTGGGGAACAACATGGAGACCCAGGGCCCAGGACTCTGAATTCACACACAGCCGTAACTGCAACATCTCCACATTAGTCATTGGAAATACTGATAATCTGAATATGAGTTTGCTAGAAAACCATTTTTCATTTTACTACTTTTTAAAGGCTGTTTTTATTAGGGCAAAACTCAACTATGGTAGAAAATATGAGAAAACTGGATCTGAGGCATAGAGGCAGAGATAGTCTGGGAAGGGGTATGAGAGAACCTTCTGGAGTGAGTAAATGCTCTGCAGCTTAAGAAGGTTTGGGTATATGCATTTGTCAAAATTAGTTCAATGGTACACTTAAAATTGGTGCATTTTACTCTATATAAATTTAATCTTAAAAGAAAAATAACTGTAAACCCAAAGACTGAACTCCGGTTAATAATATGCATGCTGCAGTATTTAGGGTAAAGTGTACTGATGCCTGCAATTTACACTGAAATGCCCTAAAACAAAGACATTCTGGTGGATCTGTACAGAGAGAAATGGATAGATGGATAGATACGTAATAAACAAGTACCTTCAAATGTTAGTGGTAGAACCTAAGCTGTGGAAATACTCATGTTCACTTTAAACGTTTTGCATTTTTCTGTATGTTTGAAATTTTTCGTAATAAAATATTGAGAGAAAATGTTACATTTATTAGATCAGTACTTCCCAAGCTTTGCCGATTAGAATCTCCTGCAATATTTGTTTTAAAAATACAAATTCTAGGACCTCTTCTTGCAGATTCAGGTTCAGTAGAGCTGGGGCAGGCTATCTGCATTTTTATTGAGCCTTCCCCAGAGAATATGAGGATGAGGAAGGTCTGGAAACACTGGGTTACGTTAACCTGCCCCCAGAGAAACTGATGTTGGATGGAAGGAAGAAATACAACTCAGTGAACGCTGAGAGTGGGAACAGCTTCACGTACAGATTAGACTCAGGTGTGGCACCAGGAACCTCAGGTTGAACAAACTTCTTGCATGACTATGAAGTACAGGAAGTTGTGAGAATCATCAATTTTGGAAACATCTGCCCCAAGAGAGAAAATCTCAGCCCAACTCTGGCTGGTCATGTTCCTAAAATTCCCCAAAATGTGTAAGCCATAAGTAAGGGGGGAGAATGCACCAGTGAGTCCACAGTCCTCTTTGTGCAAGTTTGGTGCTGGCTGTTGCAAGGCGGTGTCTTTTGCTTCCTCTTGGGCCCTCCTAAGGCCTAGAACTTACAGTACAAATTACCCAAGACTGGGTGAGGGAGAAAATTTACCCCTCATGCCTTCACTGCCCACAACCCACTGAATGAGATAACTTAGCAATTCTCACTCAAATCCGGTATTGTGTTGTGGGGTGGGGTAGGAGAGAGGAGTTGCAAAGACAGATGAGTCTCAGTGGCTGCCCTCAGAGACAAATGAGCCCAGTGGCAGGCAGGGCAGGACAGCCAGTACCGAGTGGGTCCAGACAAGATGGGAGTCGGTAAGAGCTAGGACACCCATGGGACCTCCTGAAAGACTGCAGACTCCAAATGGGCTCAGAGAGTCAGGACAGATTTCTTTACAGTAGAGCAAAGAAAAGTAGCAATAATGCCAGCCACAAAGGGGCATGTGATGCCTGGTATCATTATACAAACCCAAGCACACATAAAACAGTAATCTATGTCAGCATTAATGAGTGAAGTATAAAAATATGCAAGGGAGAAACATTAATGAGTGAAGTATAAAAATATGCAAGGGAGAACAAAGTCAACAAAAAGTGCCTCTGCGGAGGAAGGGGGCACTGGGAGGAAGGCCACAAAGGAAAGGGCCCTTGGCTGTATCTGTGCCAATTTATTTCCGAGGAGACGGAAGACAAAAAGGGTCAGAGAGGTGATGTGACCCTGATCTTTGCATTTTATTCTCCCCTTGAGACACTTGATGGGTAATTTCCACATCCCTGAATTTGGTAAACCCTGAAAAAATAGAAAACTGAAGCACAACTCTGTAATCCCACAGCCAACCTCATGGCCTGCTAAATGAATTCTCGGCTCCCAGTGCCCTAATGGAACCTCTGCTCCCTCCTTTCTGACTCAAGCCTGTCTTTGCTATCACAAGGGATGCAAGATTCAGGGGTGCTACAGGTATGTTTGCATCAGCTCTAAATAATAATAATAATAAAAGAAGTCCAAACTTACCTGCTATTGAGCTTAGACAGGGTTGGGTTCTCTCACTAGATGTTGGGTTCTAGAGACTAAGGTAAAAATCAAGTTAAGTCCAAATAACTCTTGAATATAGCGTAAATCACCCATTAAATCCAAGGTTCAACGTCATGTGGGATTAGGCACAAAATACAGAGTGGCACTTCTCAGCTGGTGTTTCAGACAATGTGTAGTTTGGAGGTGGAATCTCACTCCTAGTGGCTCTTGCCGGCATTTTGAAATGCTGGCGACTGAGGAGCACCCCAGGCATGCCCCTCGTTTCATGCTCATTCACTCCTGAGCAGAATCACAGAAACCATTCAAACTGCTCTTTTCTTCTTTTGTAATTTTTTCTATATAAAGTGTAGATAGTTTTCTTACTATAGAGGGGATGCATGTGGAATGCAGCTCTACTGAACTTGGTGTAAATGGCTGGGAAGCTGCTGGAAATTATGGCAATACCCCCTCCCCCAACCACCAGCATGATTTATAATATGAGTTTCTGTGTTGCATTTAACATTCATGCTGGGGGCTGTGCCTGTATCCAGTGCCAGTGTAGGGGGCAACTGCTAGGCACAGATATTCTAGTCAAGGGTCCTGCTGTAAGAAGGAGTGTGAGTAGTTTCTGCTGCAATCAGAGGGACAGACTGGGGAAGTAGGGAGAGCACTCTGATTTAGAGAAAATCCCACCCATCCAGATAGATTTGTTTTCATTATCAGCCTGTCTCTGATGGCCAGGTGAAGGGGACACTACCAGCAACCTTGATGGCAGAAAGTTAGTGAGCATGTGGGAAAAAAAAAAGTGGTTCTGGATATATCCACTTTGAAGTCTGCCCCCAATAAAATACAGGGCCATTTCCTGAAGAGGACACCAGTGTTCTTGGTTGTGAAGTTTTCTTCTAATGAAATTTGAGCAGAAATCTCACTTCCAGATGCACCCCGCTTGGCAGAGAAAACTGACAAGAGCACAGTCATATCCCAAATAGGCAAAGGAGGCAGGTGGCTCCCACCACCCATCTCTTGCCTTCCCTTCTAGTCCTACATCTTCCTGTGAGTGGGTTTTTGGTGGGGAGGGGAGTTTAGGACCTGAGGCAGAGGGAGGCGAAGATTAGTAAAAGGTAATTGTTGAACAAGAGCATTTGTGAATAATTTAGCAACTACCTAGTTCTCCTTTCTTCCATATCTACCTATAATTTTTAACTTTCTCAGTAATTAGTGAGAATTGCTCTGCAAACAGCACAGCTCCAGATTCATTTTTGTAGAGATAGACAATGAAGAAACAGAGATTTGAAAAAGCACTTGCTTATCTAGTTTCTATCATAGCCCACTCCTCACTCATAGAGCACTCTGCACCTTCCAAATCACTTTCACATCTGCCTTGTTTATTTCTCAGACAGCTGGAGAGGATGGAGAGCTTTTACAGAGCTGGGGAAACTGAGGCCCAGATAAGCTCAGTGGCAGCGCAAAGCGCACACTGATGGTAAGCATCCCAGCTGAGACCTGGATTCAGGAAACTCTTTGTGGATGTCCTTTTTCCTTGAGGATTTCATGGCAAAAAAATTAACGAGGCTTGGTTGCCATGAGCCCTGGCAATGCCTTACTCACCTAGTGCCTGCACAGTGACAGGCTTTACCTGTGGCTGCAAACAGCCCCAGACAGGAATGAGTTCCAGCCCATAGGGGATGCCTAGAGAGTGCCTGAATGAGCTGTCACCACCCTCCTCCCTTGCATGCTGACAGGGCCTCCTGGCCCCTCCCTGCTGTGACATTTCTCAGCATCAGAACTCAAGCAGACAAGCTCCGCTGGGCCAAGACAGTTTGGGCTATCAAAGTCTGCAGCTGTGATGGAGGCCTGGCATTTGAGTCTATTGATCAATGACAGAAGGAAAACACGAGGCGAAATATGCACCGGGAGATCTTTTTGTCAGAACCAAATAGAGGCTTCTCCTCTCTGTTTTGAAGGCAGCTGAAAAAGCGAGAGAGAGGGAGGAGGAAAAGACAACCACAAAGCCAGGAGAATGTGGCACCTGAAGGTTTTTGTTGGTGTTTAAAAGTTTAAGGTAGGGGCTGCTGAGAGCAAAGGGGCACTCGATGAGGCTCACTCGGGGACATGGCGGGAGGCAATTTGGGTGAAGTTCTCAATTTTCAGATGGAGGCGAAGTCTGTTTGTGTTCTGCAGCCCAAATGCAAATGTTGTGGCTGTATGCTCACAAGGTGAGAACTTTTTGCCCTAGGTGCAAGACAGGCCTCGTGCCTTCTTGAACTCTACTGATGTGATCCAGTTGTGGGCATTCTTTTCTGTCTCTGTAAATGCCAGCCTCAAAGAAAAGCTTAGGCTCAGTCCATCTTGCTTGAATGAGAAAAGATGCATCTGCCTGAAAAGGAGGGAAAAGAAGGACCCGAGGAAGTGAAGGGACCCTCAGCACAGGGGAGACCACATTGGATGAAGGAGCAAAGTACTTGGGCTGTTCTGTTATCTAGATCAAGTTGATCATCTTCCCCGAGCCTCAGTTTCCTCATCTAAAATATAAGCAGATGAAGGTGATGTTTTTGAAGATTCCTTTTGCTCCCATGAAATGACTTCAGTAATTCATCAGCTTGCAGAGCTGGACTGGAGTGGAGCAGAGAGCCAGGCTGACCCTTTCAAGTGCAAGAAGATGCTGTGTGGGCAGAAGTAGTACCTTGGAGAAAGGAAGCCCAGGAGGCTGGGAGTCCTCAAACTTTAGTGAGCATCAAGGAATGCCCAATGAATCTTCAGAGATTCTGGTCCAGGGTGGAGCCTAAAAATCTGCATTTTTACAGTTTGGCTACTCCAGATAATTCAGATGCTGGGAACCTGTGGCCCACACACTCTGAGTGAAACTGGCATTACCGTTAAAGACATGAGCTTTGGACTCAGAAAGCTAGATCTACCTCTGTCACCTTCCAGCTATGTGTCCTAGCCTGGTTGCTGAATCTTTCTGAGCCTCAGTTTCTTCATATTGTAGGATGGGGATGACCATATCTGCCTTACAGTGTTGAGGGAATTAAATGAGCTAATGTGCGTAAAGTACTTAGTCAAATCTAGCATGTTATAAATGGTCAGTAAATAGTAGTTGATGCTATTATCATTATTGTCATAATCATGATATTGGAGGGGCTTCTGTAGGGAACAGTTCAGCTAGGAGAATTAGTATGAAGATTTACTCCAAGAACAATAATTCCACAGCAGCCCGTATTCATTTTTATCAACAAACAAAGAGTGCTTGCTGATGCTTAAATTTCATATGTAACATTTTAAGATCATTCACTTTTATCTTTGTAACCTAATTACTAGCTTGTTCCTGAAAGTGGCCACACATTCTGGTTTAAGGTAAAGAATTCCATCAGCCAGAGGTAAAAATTCTTCACAACTTTCATCAGCAATTGTGCCTACTCACCCCCTGCATTAGTCCATTTGTGTGATCATAACAGGGATTTATAAATACCTGAGTCTGGGTATTTATTAAGAACAGAAGATTGTCTTCTCACAGAGGTTGGGAAGTCCAAGATCAAGGTGTCAGCAGATTTGGTGTCTGGTGTGGGCTGCACTCTGCTTCCAAGATGATGCCTTCTTGCTGCACCCTCTTCACATGGGGGAAAAGTGGAAAGGCAAAAAGGATGAACATCATGTTCTCACATGGCAGAAAAGATGGGAGGGCCAGGCTAGCCTCTGTTGTAAGATCATTAATCCCATTCACAAGTGCCAGGTCCTTATGCCTTAGTCACTTCCCAATGGCCCTAGTTCTTAATACCATCACCTTGGGGTTAAAGTTCCAACATATGAATTTTAAAAGGACACAAACCATACACCTCCAGATGCCCTGGTCAAACGTTGTCCTTCAGCCTTGAGCCATAATTAGTTAACTCTCTTTCCTGGCATGAAACTGAGGGGTGGGGAGGAGAGAATATAAAGGAAACCCTGAGAACCACCATAGGCTTTAGAGGATCTCAAACTCTAAAACCTACAGGGGCCAGGTAGGAATTGCCAATGTATGAAGCAGCCCCAGTGGGTAGATACTGAGTGGCAAACTGGAAAGTGGGTACCTCATTTAAAGGGAGGCACCCCTGCTGAGTGCAACCACTTCTCATGGTGCAGAAGGGGGGTTCTGGGTTCCCCGATGTGATTTAAAAAAAAAAAGACTGCTATGATCAGAATGTCTGTTTCCTCCTCAAATTTTATGTTAAAATGCTAAGTGATGGTATTAGGAAGTGGTCCTTTGAGAGATGCTTAGGCCACAGAGGAATATCCCTCGTGAATGAGATTAGTGCCTTATAAAAGGGATCCCAGAGAGCTGCCTTGTAACTTTCCACCATGTGAGGACACAGCTAGAAGAACAGTGTCAGGAAGCAAACGCCCACTAGGCAGCACCAGTGGCTTGGTCTTGGACTTCTCAGCCCCCAGAACTGTGCAAAATAAACCTCTGTTGCTTGTAAGTTACCCAGTGTAAAGTATTTTGTTATAGACGCCTGAATGGACTAAGACAAAGACATAAATCCATTTTTCTTGGTGAAACCTTTTCGTAAATGTCGATTGAATTATTTCTTTTTCAACACACACACAAAAGATCCAGAAATCCTCTGCCTCCTCCAGAAAGTCATCTCTTTTTCCTCTACCCCACCCTGTCTTTCTCTCTTCCTTATCCTCCCTGTCTTCCCTCCCACCCCAGTGTTCTGTGTCTGACCCACCCTAGTTACCCACAACATCCTTCTTGTTCAGGTTGTTCATGTGCTTACTAAGAAGCATGGAGTTTGCCTTCAGACAGTCCTGGGTTTGAGCTCTATTCATCTATTAGTCCCAGCTCTATTAGTCAGTAGTCACATGGATGTCTCTAAGCCTCAGTTACCTCACAATAAAATGGGGATCATTGTAGTGTGTAGCCACAGTGCTGGCATAAAAGTTGAAGCACCAGGCCTGACTATAGTAAATGCTGCACAGATGATTGCTCTTTGAGTCCAAGAACTGCATCTCCTTCATCTCCCCCACATTGCAGAGGACTAGGCATAAGGTAACATCAGTTTCTTGATTCATTTTTTAAACACAGATATTTTTAACTGAGAAATGTTGATTTTAAAGATTTTATACATGTTACCATGCAGGTCATGCACAAAAAAGGAAGAAGCACTGCTTTCTAACCAGGAATACTAGGAGTACAGGGATTTTGGGTTCCTATGATATTAACAACCTACAGCCACCAGCCCATCATGTGAGCTCAAGTTGACTTAGCATCTTTTGGAAAAAGTGAGAAGAGTCAAAAATGACCTCAAGATTATATGTTTGCATATTGTCTGTGTTTTGCTCACAAAACAGGAGAAGTTGGAAATCACAGTCCAATCAAGCTGAAAATGGATGCCCAGGACATTTCCTTCAAAGACAAATGTTGCTTCTACTTATGATTAGCTTATTCTGTGGCCTTTGAATCCAAAGGTATCAGAGACTCAGCTTCTTAAAGAAGTGTGTATATGTCAAACACACAGAGAAAGTTTGTTCGTTAGAGAGAGAAAACAAATATTTGGGTAAAACAGACCAGAGAAGGCAAACATATTTGGGATTTTGAATTTTGCAAGACTCCTTCCTTTAGTGACCTAATCAATGATGGGAAAAATAAGTGCCACTGGAAGAAAATAACGAGTGATTATTTTGGTCTAAGTGAAGTAGAGAATTACACCAAATAGAGTGTATAGATAATTCATATCTGCTATCATAGGGCTGGATTGGCAGATGAGAGTGGGAAAGAAACATAGCTTTAGGGACAAAGACACCAAAGTTCTGAAATCTAATACTGGAAAATCATGTCTTTTATCTGACAAGTGTTTACACACTAGACTCCCACAGGCTTGAGCTACTATTAGATAAACAGCATATAAATGTGCTTTTCACTGGAAACTATGGCTCAAACTAGAGTGTCTAGTCTGCTTTAATCCAAGCCTTGATTGTCACTCAAAATGCAGAGTTCAATTCAACAATCATTTAGTACACATCTATTTGTTATTGCACACTCTGTCAAATACTGTTGAGAATAGATAGAGGAACAAAGCAGATGTTGTTCCCAAGTAGCCCTTAATAAAGGGGCGGAGATAAGCAAGGTTTACATATGAATGCCATATAATGTAGAATACACAAACACCTATAAACAAAGCATGAGCAGAGTGGTGTGAGTGTATGAGAAAAATACTATTTCAAACTGAGAAGTAAGAGGAAACTTTATGAAATGATTAGTCATGAAACAGAAATGAAGGATAAATAGAAATTTGATGAAAGGTGATTTAGAAGCACACTAAATAGAAAACCCCATGGGGAAGACTCAGAAGAGAAAAGGGCATTTTGGGGGAACCCAATAAGTTCTAAAAAAAGGTTGTTAAAGGATGTAATTATCTATCAAACCATAATATTAGATTAAATAGTTTTTAATTCTCCAGGATTAATTATGTAGTTTTTTATTATATGGTCCTAAGAAGATTGTAAACATCTTGATTTCATGGAATTCTCCTCTTTTCAATTTAATAGTGCACCCTTAATAGGAGTTTAGTAATACACATTTGACAATGAGTTAATCGTACCCAACAGAGTGTAAGTTCCTCCACTGGCTTGCAAATGTATTGAAAAAGGGATTGTGAATTCAATAAAAAGTTTATTCACATCATTATATCCAGTTTTTAGCTAAGTTCTTTGTAATAGTTCGCCTGGAATAAATGTAGTTTTATTGTCTTAAGATTATGCGGCCTGATTGCGGCACTATTCACAATAGCAAAGACTTGGAACCAACCCAAATGTCCAACAACGATAGACTGGATTAAGAAAATGTGGCACATATACACCATGGAATACTATGCAGCCATAAAAAATGATGAGTTC